>NW_020175528.1:2537484-2555895 GCF_003031525.2 Neophocaena asiaeorientalis asiaeorientalis
GCGTTCTATAAAATACTCTCTCTCTCTCTCTCTCTCTCTCTCTCTCTCTCTCTCTCTCTCTCTCTCTCTCGCTCTCTCTCATACATACACATGTACTGGGGGGAGAGGAAAGAACTTTTCTTCTACCCTCTTAGGTTTAGGAATGGAAGCCTAAAAATTAAACTGCCAAAAGATGATTAGCAAGAGAAAAGACAGATTTTTATTTATGTACATACACAAGAGTTCACAAAAAAGTGTAACTAGGGGGCTTCCCTGGTGGCGCAGTGGTTGAGAGTCCGCCTGCCGATGCAGGAGACACGGGTTTGTGCCCCGGTCCGGGAAGATCCCACATGCCACGGCTAGGCCCGTGAGCTAGGGCCCCTGAGCCTGAGGGTCCGGAGCCTGTGCTCCGCAATGGGAGAGGCCACGGCAGTGAGAGGCCCACGTACTGCAAAAAAAAAAATGTTACTAGGTGGCAGTTAGAATTGAGGGTTTATATTCCATTTAATAGGGGAGGGGGATGGGGAGAAGGTCACTTACAGGAAAACAAATGACTTCTTTGAAATAGTGGGGTAAGGGTACTTATGGGAGAACAGTTGACTTTTAGGAAAGATAAATGGCCCTTAGAAGAATAGATGGGAGATATGATAGCTTTGTGGCAATGTCTATTTAGGTGTGGTGCTGAGTTCTGTCACTGGTGATAAGAGTCAATCTTTCCTGGTTCCAAAACTCCTGAAATTCCCGGAGAGAAGATTTATGAGTTGAGTTTTTTTCCAAGACTCTGCTTATCTTAAAGGCGGACAAAGGGGAGTTCAAAACCTGCATCTGTTGACTCTCAAATAACTTCAGCTCAAAATAATTTTTATGCCACTGTTGTGCATTTTGGACAGTTCAGCGCCCTTTTGGTTCTGTTTCTCTAAGGAACCCTAACTAATTCAGTGGGATATTTTGAGGTTTAGATATAATGCTTGCAAAGTTAGATATAACATAGCTTAGGAATCATTCAATGTGATAGCAATTATTATTAATTAGTTCCAAGGGTGATATCAGATAATATTTTGACTAAACTACGAGCTCGTGTGTCTTAAATTACTTGGACTGAATTTTCAAAATCTAAAAATACATACAAAAAGAAAGTTACAACCATAAAGTAATATGACTGATTTTTAATATTACACCAAAACTTAGAGAGGCAAATTACTCTAAATCTTCTGAGTAGTTGTCAGTGGAAGCTCTAGAACAGGGCTACCTTAGCTCACAATGTTTACGTATGGAGGCAAGCTTGTTATTTTTGATCAGATTTTTTAAAATAGCGAAACAAAATTCATTTGTAATGACTTTCAAAGCATTTCAAAGGTAGCAAAACTAACAAATGAGTATTTTAAAATGAGATGGAACTCTTCACTGATGTGAAAGTAAAATGTGGAAGTGATTTTCCTGTGTAGATTCCAATATTGTTGTATTAGTGTGGTCAAAATAGGCCACGTTGTGATAACAAGCAAATCCCAAAGTCTGAGCGGCTTAAAACTAAAGGATTATTTCTCATTCATATGAAGTCCTTTATGGGTCCAGGGATTCTCCAGGTATCTCCCTTCTGAATGGTGACTCAGAGCTTCAGGCTGCTTCCACCTTTCAGCCCCACTGGAACTGGTGGTTTCGGTTGCTATGGCAACAAGAGAGCATGCAGAGAACCTGGGGAGCTTTGTCCTGCCTCAGACCCACTTTACAGGTCATTTCAGATACACTTCTGTTGGACAGAAGGAGTCCTCGGGCCCTGCCTTAGGGCAAGGGAGCTGACTAGTCCTGCTTTCTGTCTGTCCAGGAAGGAGAGGAGAGCTGGATATGGTGAACACAGACCATCTCTACCATCTTGGCTCTCAAGCCCATGCGGGGGGAATCAGAGAATGTACCAACAGTGGCCAAGGCAGGGAAAGAAGTGAACAGTTTCTTTAGATGACTTCCCTGAAAGGAACACAACCCACTTGGTGTCTTTGAATAAAAATCTATCTCAGTACTTTATAAGCACACTTTGTTTTTGTTTTTTTTACATCTTTATTGGAGTATAATTGCTTTACAATGGTGTGTTAGTTTCTGCTTTATAACAAAGTGAATCAGTTATACATATACATATGTTCCCATATCTCTTCCCTCTCAGTCTCCCTCCCACCCACCCTCCCTATCCCACCCCTCCAGGCAGTCTATAAGCACACTTTGGATCTGTAAAATGAAACATTGACTAACTTCTTCGGGAAAACACCTCCTTAAAGCACTGGATCATGCCTGAAGCTGCTCTGTCAAGCAAAACCTTTTTAAAAAGCATTTGTTGTTGTGACTGTTTTGTATAAAAACTGTTTACAACATTAGAGAGAAAGCATATAAAAACCAGCTGTTCAGTGAAAGAGAAAACCTTCCAACGTTTTCATTTCAACTCTTTGTATTTTTTAAACATTCATTCAAATGAGATAATGTTTGATTGCTTTCGTGGGCATCCTCCAAAGCCGAGCAAATACCTAGACAATGTGTTACACAGCGGAGAGGTCAAGTGCCCCCTCCCTGTTGCATTCACGAGCATTTGAAAGGAAGAAAATAAACCCCTTCTCCTTCCTTAGACATCACTGAAGGGAATCTCCTCTTTTGCCTTTATGGGTCTGTGAATTAATTTTGCAGAGAAGCCAAAAGCTTTTCTGATCATCTCACAGGGACTCCAGATAGGGTCAACTATGGTGTGTTCCAATAAAATGAAAGGTGAAGACGTAAGTATTTTGCAGGATTTATTCTGATAAGACAGTGCAGCCAAGTAAGGGCAAATAACCATGCAAGTCTCTGACTTAAGTGCTTCTCAGGCCAATAGCCACTGTTCTTGGCAGACCAAACCCCACAGCGTGGTCCTCATGTATGGGCAGCTGGTATCTTTCCTTCATTGACTGTTATTAGAAAATCCATTGTAATCTCTGTGTGGGGTTTGGTAACACAATAGCCCCTGTCAATGCTCTGAAATATATTCAATAAGCAGGAGAAGTCTCCCTGCAGCTGCTGATTTGGCCCTTACAAAAGGTGCTGCCACCCTCCATAGTCTCCCCTATTTGCCCAAGGGCACTGCATGATGATGGGCCAAAAGAGCCCTGAACAGGGCTTCCCTGGTGGCGCAGTGGTTGAGGGTCCGCCTGCCGATGCAGGGGACGCGGGTTCGTGCCCCGGTCTGGGAAGATCCCACATGCCGCAGAGCGGCTGGGCCCGTGAGCCATGGCCGCTAAGCCTGCGCGTCCAGAGCCTGTGCTCCGCAACGGGAGAGGCCACAACAGTGAGAGGTCCGCGTACCGCAAAAAAAAAAAAAAAAAAGAGCCCTGAACAAATCTGCCAGGGAAAGGTTCAGGAGTCAAATAAGCTTCACTCTAATTACACAACTGAGGTAAGCATGGCTAGTGCAAAATAGCCAAGTGATCAGCTTTCCCGTAGCCTGGACGCAGAGGGAAAGGAGCAGAAGTTGGAGAGCCTAGTCTTTTGTTGTTAGCATCAGCACCCACAGGTATTTATTGGAAAGGGGCATAAGGCATGGGCCCTGCCCTCCAGGGGCATCTAGTTGGGGATGTGACAGAACATAAAGAAAACCTCAATGTGGCCCGTTTTTCCCCAGTCTTCTGTGACTAGTTGCAAAAAGGCTGCAGTTGGCCATCCCTAATGGACACGCCAAGGCCATCCGGGCCTGGTTGAGATGTTAGTTAAGAACGGTGCGCATTTTTTAAAAAGTTTATTCTATTGAAGTAGAGTTGATTTACAACGTTGTGTTAATTTCTGCTGTACAGCAAAGTGATTCAGTTATACAGATATATACTCTTTTTTTCATATTTTTTTCCATTATAGTTTATTACAGGATGTTGAATATAGTTCCCTGTGCTATACAGCAGGACCTTGTTGTTTATCCATCCTGTGTATAATAGTTTACATCTGCTAATCCCAAACTCCCAATCCACCCCTGCCCCTTGGCAACTGCAAGTCTGTTCTCTACATCTGTGAGTCTATTTCCTAGATAAGAAAATCGTGCATCTTGATGTGAGGACTGGTATGGCAAGTTCCCCACGGTCACCAAGCCCATGGGCACTCTCCTTTATCCAAGTTAAATCTGCTCAGAGTGACTTTAAAGGTGCCCTCTTGACCTCTGGTACAGTGTGTTCATACCTGCCAGCGGCCATCAAGATGGTACAAGCTTCTTCCTCATGGCACCTGGTCCCATTCTAACTCCTCTGTTCTCTTTGAGACACACAGGCCTGAGGTTCATTCCTGATCTACTTGGGTGGAATTTTACCTCTATCCTTGTTCTAACACATTTAAAATCTGATACCAACCCCCATTCCTCAAATCTTTCTGATACTTTAAAAGGTTGCTGTGTAAATTATACCTCAGTAGATCTGACTTTTAAAAAAATCCATCCTTGAAGTTTCAATTCATCTTAGTAACCCTCCCTCAAGGCTCTTACTCTACAGGATGTAAACCACACAGACATTGGTCAGTAGGTTCTTTTTTTTTTTGGCTGCATTGGGTCTTCGTTGCTGTGCGTGGGCTTTCTCTAGTTGTGGCAAGCAGGGGCTACTCTTCATTGCGGTGCGCGGGCTTCTCATTGCGGTGGCCTCTCTTGTTGGGGACCATGGGCTCTAGGCGCATGGGCTTCAGTAGCTGCAGCGTGCGGGCTCAGTAGTTGTGGCCACAGGATTAGTTGCTCCGTGGCATGTGGGATCTTCCTGGACCAAGGATCGAACCCGTGTCGCCTGCTTTGACAGGCCGATTCTTAACCACTGTGCCACCAGGGAAGTCTGATCAGTAGGTTCTAATAGGTGGCAAGCCTGCATTTCCCTTTCTTTCAATTCATGGAGACTCAGTGGCTTTGGGGAGAACAGAGTTACCTTATAGTATCTTATGATACAGTTTTCCATACCTCTCTTTTCAGTGGGGTCATAATGGGAAAAGTCCAAGGAGTCCTGGATGGGCCTTTCTGGATGGAGCTAGGCTTGAATCACAAAACAAGAACTGGGGAATTGCTGGACATCAGAAACCTTCGACTGAGTTTCTCTTTTCCATAATAATATTTGACTACAATTTTTCCTTTGAAAAATTCACCTATATTTGCTGGCTTTCTGAGATACACAGCTATTTATAAATGCAAAAGCAAGTATAAAGAGGTTTAAAGAGGTTTAAAATACAGTTAAAAGGCAGATAGGGTTGTTGTGATGGTTAAATGTGACAAAGTAAGTAAAGAGCATAACGTTGTGTTAGCCGAGAGTAGCTCTGCATAAATGTTGGTCATTTCCACCTGTTATTAGTAACGTGATTATTGGGTTTAGACTCTAGTCATCTTATTGGACAGAGTCTGCTGCAATAATCCTCAAACACAGTAGGGAGTCTCTGAAGGGGATGTATGTGGGAAGCCCTTAATCCCTTTCCTAAAAGCTTTCTGATTACTAGAACAAAAATGAAAAAGGGAAGACCATGCATGTAATTCGCTTTATTAAGGTTGATTTATGACAGAAATTGACTTCTTCCAAAAGGAAGACATCTCTTAGTCAGACCAGCATACCTACTCATATAAAAGAAAAAGAGGGGACTTCCCTGGTGGTCCAGTTGTAAAGAATCTGCCTTACAATGCAGGGGTCATGGGTTCAATCCCTGGTCAGGGAACTAAGATCCTACATGCCATGGGGCAACTAAGCCTGCGCGCCACAACGACTGAGCACACGTGCCTCAACTAGAAAGCCTGTGTGCTGCAAACTACAGAGCCCATGCACTCTGGAACAAGTCTGCTGCAATAATCCTCAAACACAGTAGGGAGTCTCTGAAGGGGATGTATGTGGGAAGCCCTTAATCCCTTTCCTAAAAGCTTTCTGATTACTAGAACAAAAATGAAAAAGGGAAGACCATGCATGTAATTCGCTTTATTAAGGTTGATTTATGACAGAAATTGACTTCTTCCAAAAGGAAGACATCTCTTAGTCAGACCAGCATACCTACTCATATAAAAGAAAAAGAGGGGACTTCCCTGGTGGTCCAGTTGTAAAGAATCTGCCTTACAATGCAGGGGTCATGGGTTCAATCCCTGGTCAGGGAACTAAGATCCTACATGCCATGGGGCAACTAAGCCCGCATGCCACAACTACTGAGCTCGTGCACCTCGACTAGAGAACCCACACGCCCTGGAGCCTGCATGCCACAACTAGAGAAGAGAAAACCTGCACACCACAATTAGAGAGAAGCCTGTGCGCCATGATGAAAGATCCCGTATGCCTCAACAAAGATCCTGCATACCGCAACTAAGACCCAGTGCAGCCATAAATAAATAAATTAAATAGTAAATCTTTTTAAAAAAATGAAAAAGAGAAAAAAGTCGTTTGAACCTGATGCCACAAAACAGCCCTCTTTTTATTTCTTTAAAACTTGGACTCAAGAAGAACCAAGAGGAGTGTATGGTAGACCACCCCTAATATGGTCCCCAAAGATCCCTACCTCCTGCCATCCACACCCTTGAGTAACCCCTTCCCTTAAGGATGGGCTGGACTTACTTGTATGTACTGACTTGCTTCTAACAAGTAGAATATGGCAGAAGTAATGAGATGTCATTTCTAAGATTAAGTTATAAAAATGCTGTGTCTTACATCTTGAGCTCTCTCTCTATCTCTCTCTTGCTATGACCATTTGTCCTGAAGAAAGACAGTTACAATGGTATCAGGCAGCCCTGTGAAGAGGCTCACATGGTGAGGGATGGAGGCTTTCCAATAACCATATGAGTGAGCCTGGAAGCAGATTACCCCAACCCTGACCCCCCACCCCAGTCGAACCTTCAGATGAGACCACAGCCTTGACCAACAGCTTTACTGTGATGTCTCTAGAGACCTTGAGTCAGAGGCACCCAGTTAACCCAAGTCTAGATTCTTGCCCCACAGAAACTGTGAGATAATAATACATGTTTTTGTTTTTGTTTTTTTAAATAAAGCCTTTTTAAAAAATATTTATTTATTCATTTATTTAGCTGCTCTGGGTCTTAGCTGCAGTACACAGGATCTTCATTGCTGCATGAAGGATCTTTAGTTGCAGCATGAGGACTCTTAGTTGCAGCACGTGAACTCTTTCTTAATTGTAGCATGTGGGATCTAGTTCCCTGACCACGGATCAAACCCGGGCCCCCTGCACTGGGAGCACAGAATCTTAACCGCTGGACCGCCAGGAAAGTTCCAAATGTTTGTTGTTTTAAGCCACTAAATGTTGGGGCAATCTGTTACACAGCAATAGGTAACTAATATAAAAGGTTACACAACTAACTGGAAACACACATTTTTTCCCCCATATTCTAAGGCAAATACTAGAATAATTTCTAGCATGGGGAAGGAGGGTTTGATAACAAACAACTGTAGTCTTGAGCACCGAATGTATGCTCAGTTATGCTGCTAAAAATTGCTAATGGATTATTTAAAAGTCTTTAAAGATTACTGTGGCAGTTGAGGGAGGTAGGTGGGGCTCCTAGAAATCATGTCATATGAAGAGTGAGGAGATCTGACTGCTGTCTTTTAAAATGTAAGTGGCGGTCAAGTAAGAAGAGACATGCTTCACTTGTTCTATGTAACCCTGAAGGACAGAGCAAGAGGCAGTGAGCACACCTTGGAAGCTGCAGGCAAGCAGGTTCTGACCCCACTGAATTTTGCTGGTGTTTCCATGAAACACCAAGAACAAAAGTCACGTCAACTACTTGGCTGTTTAAAAATTACATCTAGGGGCTTCCCTGGTGGTGCAGTGGTTGGGAGTCCGCCTGCCGATGCAGAGGACACGGGTTCGTGCCCCGGTCCGGGAAGATCCCACATGCCGCGGAGCGGCTGGGCCCGTGAGCCATGGCCGCTGGGCCTGCACGTCCGGAGCCTGTGCTCCGCAGCGAGAGGGGCCACGACGGTGAGAGGCCCGCGTATGGCAAAAAAAAAAAAAAAATTACATCTAAATGTGAAGGTGGTCTACAAACAATGAAAATGCGACTATCTGCATATAGTAGAAGTGTGGGGTAAATTTTTTTTTTTTGGCCATGTGTGGCTCGTGGGACCTTAGTTCCCCAACTAGGGATAGAATCCAGGCCCTTGGCAGTGAAAGCATGGAGTCCTAACCACTGGACCACCAGGGAATTCCCTGTGGGTGGTTTTGAAAGTTGTTATTTTTCTAAATTGTTCTTTATGTGATATTGTCTCTGCAATTAAAATGAAATGTATTCCAGGAAAAGAAGGCCACATATTTTGAATTGCTAGAACAGTTCCTGTTTGGGTTTGTTACTGTGTCTCAGGCTGGCCATCTCCTTTCTTCACAGAGAAAAGTCTGATGATCCCAGGAAACACCATTTCTTCAAAACCATCAACTTTCCTCGCCTGGAAGCTGGCCTAGTTGAGCCTCCATTTGTGCCAGACCCATCAGTGGTTTATGCCAAAGATATCGGTGAAATTGAAGATTTCTCTGAGGTTCGAGGAGTCGAATTTGATGATAAAGATACGCAGTTCTTCCAAAGATTTGCAACAGGTGCTGTCCCTATAGCTTGGCAGGAAGAGATTATAGAAACAGGGCTGTTTGCCGAATTGAATGACCCCAACAGGCCTGCAGGTTGCGGGGAGGGTAATTCGTCTAAGTCTGGTATATGTTTGCTATTATAAGTTGTTCTCTCTACCACATGGGCAGCAGGAGTCTCAGCTGACATAATCCTCGAATGTTCCTAATACGTGAAAATCTGTTGAATGAGCACTGATCAGTCAGGAAGGGCGTTTCAACCACAAAACAGTTCAAAGGTTAGGTGAGCTCACCACTAAGACGTATTTTCTCTCCTTCCTTCCTTCCTCCCTTCCCCCCTAACTTACTTCCTTTCTTTATTCTTTCTTTCGTCCTTCATAAAGAAGCGTACAGTCTCAGTTTTCACTGAGACCTGGTTGAAAAGGAACCCTCAGGTTTATTTTGCTAAATTAAAAGCATGAGCCTTTGTCATCATGTCCCTGACAATTACACAAAGTCCTAAGAACAGAGAATGGAACTTTGTGGTATGCTCAGAAAACGAGCATTTGCAATTCTTAGTAAACAATCATTTTAGTTTTTCTTTGTTTATATCTTTTCATCCTTTCATCTTTCAGTATTTCTCCTTCTTCTGTACTTATAAAAGGGATTTTGAACCTGGAAATAAATATTTCTGATTTTCCCCCTCCCTGCAAAAAAAGGAGTGGATTGTACTATTTTGGAAATATTTGATTACAGAATCATTTTTAATTTATAGAGTCTCTTTTTCATATTTCTGAAATATTCTACCATTATAACGTTGAAGCACGTTAAACGTAAATACACATGAGGTCTGGGGATTAAAGTATTCTGTAAGTTGAGTTCTTTAGGTAGTAGTCTACAAATTGCTTACCTGTATAATTCCGTATGCCATCAGTTCCCAAACTTTGCTGAACTTTGGAATCACCCAGAAATCTTTTAAAATACTAACATGTGACTCCCACTCCCAGATTTTAATTGGTCTGGAGTACAACCTGGGCATCTAGATTTTCAAAATCTGCCCGGGTGGTTCCAGTGTGCAACGGTTTGGGAACCACAGTCATGCAGATTTAAACGTTAGTGCATATGGGTCCCTGTTTTGGTTGCTCAAAACCTCAGTCTTACATTTTGACCACAACTTTTCAAATACCCAAAAAAATGCATAACTTTGGCAATTGCAGTTAAATGAAACTGAAGATCATCCGTATTCATCTTGTAGATTTCCTTGCCCTTGGACACTTTAGTTCTTCACACATATCTTGGGAAGTAGATCTCTTGACTATTTCAAGACCTGAAGGACACATATGGGCTTAGAAACTGATTTGAACAAACAGTGGCCCTCATTTCAGGTGGCTGCCCAGCCAGCACTTTATAGGAGAATTAGCACTTCTCGAAAGCACAGCCAAAGTGAGAATTTTAAGGCCCCCCCCAAAAAAAAAAAATATATATGACACAAATATACATCTGGGGTGACCATATATATGTGTGTGTGTGTGTGTGTGTGTGTGTGTGTGTGTGTGTGTGTATATATATATATTTTTTTTTTTTAAGATTTATGTGTGCCTAAGGAAATCTCTCTTGGCCCAAAGGTGAGAAACCTGGCTGAAGTTATTTTAAAAGTTTTGTCCCTTGAGTAAAGGTACCAAGAATTACAAAAAACACTGGCCAAAAATTTTTTGGTTAACTGGAATCCAGCTAACAGTAATCCTCAACTACAAGACAACATCAACCATATCTGGAACAAGGAGGAAGAAACCCCCATGCAGTTGAGTCCTGGGTTAGAACACCTGCCACTCACCTGCTCATCCTCCATCCTCAGTGAGCTCCTTGAAGCTCCAAACCCTACCCTAGAGACACTGTAGAGTCCTGAATCACCAAAGCAGAATACACGTGTGTCCTGCAGATTCTTCTCCCTAAGGCAAGAAAGTAGATTAAAATTTGATAAAATTTCTAAGTCTGTTTAACAAAAACTAATCAACAGTTAACAGAAATTCAATTAACTAGAGCATTCCAAGCGTAGATCTCAGGATTTAGCTTTATAAACATCAGACATTTTAAAAAGTGACTTCTACTTGCATTGGTTCTTTCATGTGAATGCCTACTGCTTTTGATAAACTTTAAATGCAAATCTGTTTCATGTTTTAGAAGTAACTCAGGAAAATAATTGAATAAGATACCTATATTCGAAGAATCACCAAGTAAGTAAGTATGTGTTGAGCTCTAGTTATACATTGAGCCCTGCACTGGGTGATGTTGGGGACACAGCAGAGAAATAAGACAACCATCTAAGAAAGGCCCTGTGGTGTAGTGGAGCATGCAGACTCCTGTGGGTGTTATTATTCACATTTTAAAAGAGGAAACTGATGCCCATAGATGTTTTGTAGCTTGTCCAAGGTCACACAGCTCTGCAGGGTTGTTGTGAAGACTAGAAATAATGTATAGGAAGCACCTAGTGCTTGACTTGCATACAGTAAGGGCATACTAAATTGAAGATCACGGTCAGTAAGTAGCAGCAGGTCGAATGATTCCTGGTCCAAGGACAAACTATTAAGACCTGAACCTTCATTGAAAGTTCCAGAGGAGATGAGAGAAGCAAGAGAGCTGGTTCCTGGGGAGTGGTTGAGAAGGAAATTTTTTACACACAATGAAAGAAAAATCTAATTGGAATAAGTGGAGGCATGGGGGCCCATCCCAGATCTCCTGCCCATCATATGCCAGGTGGGAATCCACTGGGCCAAGTCAGAGTACAGGAGGCTCACAGGGGCAGGGCAGGTAAGGGACAGACCTCAGCATGGAGATTAAATGTTAGAGATGGAGAGAAATAAGCCAGTGCAAAGGGATTGGCTCAGATTGTGTGTGGGATTCAAGACTGAAATAAGATGCAACCAGATGTTTTATCAAAGAAAAGAAGTGATTTTTGAAAAGGGATGATACTTGCTTATTTTTAAACAGTTAAAATGAGCTTATGTTTTTAGAGAAAATTTTTATGTATAAACAAAATGAAACATCAGGGGAAACACAGACATATATGAGTGAACTATTCAGACAAAGAAGAACCAAGGAGAAGTCATTTTTATTCTTCTGGTTTGTCAGGGATTGTTTGAAATGTTTGTTTCTTAAAGGGGTAGATGGAATTAATAAACCGCTTGAAGGGGCTTAGAAGTGCCTTGCAAAGCAGGAGGTATGGATGATGTTTTCACAGGAAACAGTGATGAATGATTGATTTTAGTTGTAATTTTTCTTCTTTTCTTTTTTTGGCCACACCACGAGGCATGCTAAATCTTAATTCCCCCACCAGGGATTGAACCTATGCCCCTGCAGTGGAAGCACAGAGTCCTAACCACTGGACCGCCAGGGAAGTCCCCAATTTTAGGATTGTAAGCCACAAAGAGTTTAAAAAGTATTCTCAATTGTTTACTTTGAATATCAAATTCAAGATGTTTCTCATTTAGGTGACCAGGCATGAATGTGAAATAACTGAATAATTTAAACTTTGCTTCTTAGGAATTGCTCATTTGAAGTCACTGAGAGAATTCCCTGGAAGTCCAGTGATTAGGACTCTAACCGATGTGCACTTTCACTTTCACCCAGTGCACTTTCACTGGGCACTGCAGTGGCCTGGGTTCAATCCCTGGTCGGGGAACTATGATCCCACAAGTTGTGTGGTGCTGCCAAAAAACAAAGAAAGAAAGAAAAAGAAATCAGAGAGAATACTACATCGATTTTTAAAGATCATTATTATTATATTGTGTTTATTAGGGCAGTTTGATGTTAATTTTTGGACAGTAAACATGATGAAAATAGTGAAAATATATAATACTTGCTTCTTAAATGATTGTTCTTGGCAGTTATAAGCCTTAAGAAGAAAAAAAATAGATACAAGATTTTTTTGGTGGTGGGGAGGCCAACCTGGAAGATTTACCATATTAGCCATTTTGATCATCAAAAAAGTAAAAAGACTGAATTTTCTTGGATCATCTGGGAAAAATAATTGCAGTTGTTTAGGTTTAATTATTCTTTCAATAACTATTGGTGCCTGCCATGTGCCAGGCCTCATTTCGGGGAGATATGCTGGGTTTTGCCCCTTTAAACTTTTTAGATTGGAAAGCACTTTTGTTCACCCTGTGTATCACTAAACTTTTACATCTCTCTGGGTAGAGATGAGTTTTGTTCTTTCCATTTTTTCCTAAGTTTTCTGCACTGCACATATCTTTCTTTTAAAAATCAAGAAAAAATATATATATTTTTTAAAATGTCATGAAGAACCTAGGAGTAAGACAGGAATAAAGACACAGACCTACCAGAGAATGGACTTGAGAAGGCAGGCCCTGTCATAATTGGAGCTGGGTGTGTGCCCAGGCTGGCTCTGGCAATAACCAGACCCTGAGGACCTCCTTCCTGGCCGAAAGACATGAACTAGCCTGGGTACCAGGAGTAAGTCCAGGACTCCTGGTCTGAGCCAGCAGAGTCTCCCTGGACAGAGCCAGCAGTTGGTGTCTACAGTTGACCCAGATTAGTTGTCCCACAATCCAGACCATGAACTGTGGCTAGTTGGTGGCAAAGTTTTTACCAAACCTCAAAGAAAAAAAAGAAAGGACAATGCAGTGAGTCTTTCAGGCACTACGCTCTTCAAAATATCTTATTTTATCACATAGCTGAAATGTCTTCTTTTATGAAGTAGTTGATATTCGACAGAAGTAAAAATTGAAGACCAGTGACTATTCCTCAAGTATTTTTTTGAAATTTTACTGATGCATGAGATTTCAAAATCTGGAACCCCCTGGACTGGATGACCTTGAAGGACATTCCAACTGTAAGGAAATTGTGCTTCAGTGGGAAATGATGCATTTTCTAGAGGAAGATCTACAAACTTTTTCTGAAAAAGACCATATAGTAAATATTTTAGACTTTTGCAGATGACAACTACTTAACTCTGCCTTTGTAGTGGGAAAGCAGCCACAGACAAGGGAAAGGACCAACTCTGTGTGCCAATAAAGCTTTATTTATAAAAACAGGTGGTGGAGCTGGATTTGACCCACAAGCTGTAGTTTACTGATTGTAGTTGTAAATAAGTCTCATTATTAAACTGGCTGGGTTATCTGATTCAAACAGAGCTATTTTACAACTCTATAAATTATAGGTAACTAATTGGGATGTAAATTAATTCTTGTCTATAGATGTTCAAATAACCCTTCCCCACTGAATTAGTTTGTTAGGGCTATGATAACAAAGTGCTGGGTGGTTTATACAACCGAAGTTTATCTCAGTTCTGGAGGCTAGAAGTCTGAGATCAATGTGTCATTGGGATTGGTTTCTTATGAGGCCTCTGTCCTTGCTTGATTTCTAGATGGCCACCTTCTGTCTCATGGTTCTCCTTCTGTGTGGGTCTGTGTCCTAATTTCTTCTCCTTATAAGGACAACAGTCATATAGGATTAAGGCCCACCCTAATGACCTCATTTTAACTTGATTACCTCTTTAAAGACCCTATCTGCAAATACAGTCACAGTCCGAGGTACCTGAGGGTTAGGACTTTAACACATGAATTTGGGGAGACACAATTCAGCCTATAACACCCCTTAAGCCAATTTTATGTCCATTTGCTCATTCGTTCCAACATTCCTTTACCCCATATAAATCTGTGGGTTTTATTGCTTCTCTGAACTGGTTGAAACGCCAGTTTCCTCCTTAAAGAGTTAAATAAAATCTTTAACATGTTTTCATTTTTATTTCTGTATGACAGTCATGATTTTACCCTTTTTTTTGAGAATTATCCATTAACACAAGGCAGAATGTCACAATGCCATCATAGAACCTGGGGCACATTTTAAAAATTCTGCTTCCATAAGCAGAAGTTCTCAGCAAGTAACCTCTGTCTTTTTGTTCTCTTATGAAACACACAGCAGAGAGCGGAGCCCCTAAACAGAGGGCTGGTGGGAGCGGTGGTGAGGCCAGAAAGCCACTAGCATTTCCCAGGGAGTTTGGTTGAGGTGCATGGGGCCAGCTGACTAGTCTATATTTTTAAACCTATTCTCCTCACCCTGCCTCTCCTGTCTGCATGGCCAGCTGTCACACACATTCCTGCCATGCCCACAGTTCCTGCATACAGCAGGGGATGCTATCAGGGAACAAGAAGCAGGGAGGAGAGAGCCAGGAGCCACAAGAACCAAAGACAGCTTCAGAAGTCCACCTGAATCTTTTTCGACAAGTGCATATGTGTGCTGTATTTCACCTAAAGAGTTGGCTAAGCGGCATTGCCGGCATCGCCAGCATCACCACTAATAGTAACACAATAAAGACTCCCATTTATTGAGCACTTACTATGTGCCGGGTGCTGCACTTGGCACTTTTTGTATATTACTCCCAATGCTCACAATCATCCTGTGAAGTGGGTATTCTTATCTGCATTTTATGGATGAAGAAGGAAAGCTCCGGAGGTTAACGGACTTATCCAAGTACACAGTAAGTGCTGAGTAAACCTGGGTCTACCTGACAGCTCTTGGCTGTGTGGTCACTGGTTTCCTAGGTAAGAACAGCCTCTGTTCCTATTCCCTAAAACATCTCCTGTGTTTCAGAGCAGAGCTAGTGGACCAAGCCCAAAGGGGAAATCATTTTTTTAAATATATTTTATCAGTTCTAAATGGACTAGCAGGGCGGGGATAGGAGTGAGGTGAGTGAGGCAGTAGGGCACAATATTTAGGACATGTAAGATGGCACTCACTCTCAGGATCATGCCAGTAAGTGCAGCCTTGAAACTTGCATAAAACTGGAAGTGAGTGCCTCCTTCAGTTCTGTACCTTAGACCTTTCATTCCCCTCACCCTAACTCTGGGCCTGTGTCCTAGATAGCTCAGGTGTAGATACTTAGCAAAATCCTTTTGAAGCTACATTTCTTTATTTCTCTGCATCTTCACAATCATCTATATTCATTCATACAACAAATTCTAAGTGAGGCCTTACCATATGCTAGGCCTTGTTGTAGGAGATGGGAATACCACCCAAGACAGACCACGCACGTCCAGAACATGTCCCCTTTCGGCTGGATCTCTATTAGGCAATATCGATCAATATATTTTAAAATTTTTATTTATTTTTGGCTGCGTTGGGTCTTCGTTGCAGTGTGCAGGCTTCTCACTGTGGTGGCTTCTCTTGCGGCAGAGCACAGGCTCTATGCGTGCAGGCTTCAGTAGTCGTGGTGCGTGGGCTCAGTAGTTGTGGCGCATGGACTTAGTTGCTCTGCGGCATGTGGGATCTTCCCGGACCAGGGATGGAACCCACGTCCCTTGCATTGGCAGGTGGATTCTTAACCACTGCGCCATCAGGAAAGTCCCACGATCAGTAATTTTTCTTCCTTCTCTTATCATACTTTAATTGATGCCAAGGACTTGGAAGCACAATGCCCAGGGGCCAGGTAGTTAGTTAAGAACTGAAATTCAGTTTCCCTTCTTCCTCTCCTCTTTAAAAAATTTCTCCCAGGGACTTCCCTAGTGGTCCAATGGTTAAGACTCTGAGCTTCCACTGCAGGGGGCACGGGTTCAATCCGTGGTCGGGGAACTAAGATCCCACATGCTGCACGGCGTGGCCAAGAAATAAAAAAATAAAAAATAAAATTTCTCCCAGGTTTATGCTTTAAAATCCTTGTCCTTAAAAAGCTGTGAAATCAAGACTTGTAAACTCCTCATTACATCTCCCTGAAAGTGGAAAGTTACAGGCAGGCCAAAAGACACATCCAGATCAGATCTTGGTGAATGTTGTTTTAACAAATGCCAGTGGAATGAAGGGGGCAAAGCCTGCTCTGGCACGTGTCATAACTGGTAAGGAGGCGAACAATGGTGAAACAGCAGCTCAACCAAACAAACATTTGGATGCCCTTGTCTGTACCTCGCTTCCCAGGGAGCGGGGTGCCCTCCGGCCCTGGCCTCTGCCTCGTTGTGTTCCGGGCTAGGCCCATAAAACAGCACAGCACATACCGCAGGGCAGAGCTTGGCCCGGACATGTGGAGTTTTCATGATTATGATTACTTTATGACGATGTTGGCATTTCCTGTCACAGTTGAGTGCTTGATCAATTCTAAGTCACTTAAGACTCACCTGCAGTTTGTAGACTCTCTGGCCACCTTGCCTCTCCCTCCTACAGTGCATTTGGGGTCACTTTGTCACTCACTGTGCCCTACCCCATTGTGTGCAGGGCTGCAGAAAGGAAAAGAAATAAATCCGTTCCATTTTGGAACAGGAATTTAAGAAGAGGGCCAAAGCCATTAACTGGTTTCTGGATTCTTAGCACTTAAATGACGTACTCTATCTGCTCACATCTCCCACCCACCCCCCTTTCTTTTATGAAAAGATAACTCAGCTAATTCACCTTAATTTACATTAAGTTGGAATTTTCTTGTGTGTACCACATGAGACACACAGGAGCTGGATCGCCTATATTTAGCCCTTTTCCTCCCTGGCATGGTGACCATCTTGCCAGTAAAAGTGACTATAAGCCAGCATCCCTTGACACAAGGAAGAAGGAGGGACAGTGGGAAAGACTAAAAGCAAAGTGCAATTCCACATCAAAGCTTACTTCTAATCATACCCTTGCACCAGAGACTAACTCGGGGAGAATGTGAAAGTGTGGAAGGTTTCCTTTAGAAAAAATTCCAGAGAGAATGTGTTTGACTAGTTCTTCCCTGTTTCGGAAGAGGCGGACTATTGAAATATTGTGTCATGAGGACATGTCTGCACTGGCCCCGTGGTGTGTGCATCTCTCCCCAACTCCACGGTCTAGGTGACCTCAGTAGCTTGGATTGGACAGCAGTGGGTATATCTGCCATCACGAAAATTGGCAAATCCTACAAATCAGGTTTGTTTTTTTCTGGGGAGAGGGTTGTTAAGCATTACCAGCTTTTCACTGACTTGTCCCTGGAACATACTGTGTCTGGTTAAGTTATGACTCTGCCCGGCACCCCACAAGTTCTGCCCCAAGACTTGCTTCTATTTGCAGGGGGTGGGCAAGGCTGTAGGGGAGAAACCAACTA
Source organism: Neophocaena asiaeorientalis asiaeorientalis (assembly GCF_003031525.2). Taxonomy (NCBI): domain Eukaryota; kingdom Metazoa; phylum Chordata; class Mammalia; order Artiodactyla; family Phocoenidae; genus Neophocaena; species Neophocaena asiaeorientalis. Next base: position 2,555,018 of record NW_020175528.1, read on the forward strand.
AAGTCACAAGCCACTGCCCATGGGAGATGCTCACCAGCCAGAGAAGCTGAGAAATGCCAGGAAAAGCTGGATGCAAGGCTACCAACATCTGAAAGAGGACCGTAAGAGAACGTGAAAGAGGGGCAACCACCAAAACCAGAACAAAAGGAAAGAAAGGCAGGGAGAGGAAAATGGTCCAAGTGCTCTGTAAGTTCACTACAAAACTTTACTTAACGTCCTAAGATGTCCTGTGGAATCATCACTCCACAACAAGGGTTCATTAAAAATGTGACGAAGCTAATGTGGGCATGTGATTTGATGGAAGTTTTTTCACGTTAATGGGATCTGCCACCTCTTCCGTGTGCACTGACTTAAAGCAAATGTGATTCATTCATCTGCAAAAATACAAGACGCACAGAGTTAAAAGTGTCCCCCACAGGTTCCCAAGAGAGACTTCCTTCTGCTAGGAGTTCTGTCCTTCGGGCACAAACATCACCCCAAGCATCTGCCACAAACTTAAGCCATAGACCCCAAGACCACACTTACGAGCTGCTGGGCTGCTGAATGTCACTAAGAAGACATTAGAACTCACTCCTGCCTAGTAAGTTCCCCCTTCAGAAACTTTTGAGATTGGAGGATCAGGTATTAGGGTGGGTGATAGGCTGATTAATAGCCCCCGGAGATATTCATGTCCTAATTCCTGGTCAGTGTTAACCTTATATGGCAAAAGGGACTTTACAGATGTGATTAATTTAAGAATCTCGAGTCTGCCTGTGGCTGTCAGTTCCATTCCAGTGCTACAGGAGTTCCAGCACCACGTGACTGACTGACTGGTGGTTTTCAGTTTTAGGTCTTGGAGACAAAGCGGAAAAAAAAAAAAAAAAAGAATTTGAGATAAG
>NW_020175528.1:2556119-2593153 GCF_003031525.2 Neophocaena asiaeorientalis asiaeorientalis
AAAAAAAAAAAAAAAAAGGATCTTGAGATACGGAGATTATCCTGCATTAATAATTGCAACCCTCCTTCTAAGGGGGATGCAAGAGTCTGTCAGAGAGGGCTGTGGGATATAGGGAAGCAGATGCCATTGGTGGAATTACCCACATTGAAGATGGCGGAAGGGGCACTAAGCTACCAGAAACTGAATAAAGCAAGGAAATGGATTCTCCCTGGATGCTCAAGAAGCAACCAGTCCAGCCAACTACTTGACTTTTAGCCCAGTGAAACAGATTTTGGATTTCTGAATCCAGAGCTATAAGTGAATAAATTTGTGTTAAGTCATCAACTTTGTGGTAATTTGTTACAGAAGACGTAGGAAACTAATACAAGGTACAACATATTTTTTCTGGCCTTGGAATTAAAGAACTTTCTGAGGCTTTAGGAGAATTAGTAAAAGACAGAGGTCAATTATTCTGCAAAGGAATAACTATAAACTGTGTTAATTAGCAAACAATGCCCCCTATTCTCCAATCCTGACCTTGGCCCTGCCCCAGGGGAGGGCAGGGTTTTTTTTTTAGGACTTTTGGGAGGAAGGACATGAGAAGAAGGAGAAAGAGGTTATATGGCAGCCTACCCAACAGTCACCTCTTCTTCTTCATCGCACACGGATGCCAAATATCGTTCAGGGAAGCTGCATGCCCTTGCCTAGGGGATGAATCATGATTGGTCTAAGCCCAGCATCCCCTTTGCCAATAATTGGTCTAGGCACGGTCATGTGACCTCTTCCTGGCCAATGAGAAGTAAACAGATGCCTGTTGAGATGCTTTTGGATGGATTTTTTGGTCATTGTTCTAAATAAAAAGAACCACATGAAAAAGAAGCCCTTTTGCCCACTTCTTTTTTTTTTTTCTGTTAGCGGTACACAGGCCTCTTACTGTTGTGGCCTCTCCCGTTGCGGAGCACAGGCTCCGGACGCGCAGGCTCAGCGGCCATGGCTCACGGGCCCAGCAGCTCCGCGGCATGTGGGATCTTCACAGACCGGGGCTTGAACCCTCGTCCCCTGCCTCGGCAGGCGGACTCTCAACCACTGCGCCACCAGGGAAGCCCTGCCCATTTCTTTTTTAATGTTTAAGTTAGAAGAGGACCATGATGCCTTGCCCTGAGGTGGCCATCTTGAGACTATAGTGTATGAGCTTGAAGATAACAGCTAACACATGAGGCAGAGTGGAAGGAAGGGCCTGGGTTCTTTTTTTTTTTTTTTTCAGCCTCGCCTCAGACCCTTGACCTTGAGAGCACAGAGTCCTAACCACTGGACCACCAGGGAATTCCCAGGGCCTGGGTTCTTGATGACACTATTGAGCTGTCAAACCTACCACCCTCAGACTTCTGAAGAAAATAGGCCTCTTAAGGCTTAAATTTGCACTGATAGTCGAGATTCTGGTTACTTGCTGCCAAACGCACTTAAAGAATACGAGAGAGAAGTTGGAAATAGATGGAAATCCAGAGGAGTGCATATCATGCTTTTACAGAAGAGGGCTGTCAGAAAACAAACGCATAGAAGCAGAGAACAGAGGAGCGGTTACCAGAGGGGAAGGGGTGGGAGGTGCAGAGGAGGGTGAGACGGTAAAGGGAATCAACTGTGTGATGACAGATGGAAGCTAAATTTTTGGTCGCAAGTACACTGCAGGGTATCCAGAAGTAGAAATGTAATGTCGTACACATGAAACTTGTATAGTGTTATAAACCAATGTCACTTCAGTAAAAAATAAATCTAAAATTGTTGAAACTTCACCGTGAAGTGTTCAACTTGATGAATTTTGTATTAGGTATAAAACTGTGTAACCACCACCCCAATAAAGACATTGAACATTTGAATCACACTTTTTTGTTTTGCCACGCCACACAACTTGTGGGATCTTAGTTCCCCAACCAGGGATTGAACCCGGGCCACAGCAGTGAGAGCGCTGAGTCCTAACCAATGGACTGCCAGGGAATTCCCTGAATCACCCTTTAAAAAAGAAAAAGTGGACTGTCAGGCCTACAGTTGCTGCCAAAGCTTCCAAAGTGAGTCCCCAGAGGGGACTGGAGGACACCCTGTGGGGGGGCAGGGGACACCCAACACAACTTTGGCTGGTAGAGCTACATCTGTGCACTCTGCCCACCTGAAATCCCTTTCCAAACACTGGGGCCGGTTATCCAAGTGACAGACAAAGCGTTATTTACTTAGGGCACCAGCACCAGAACCATGAGAAAAACATGCAATAGCAAAAATCATAGTCGTCGGGCTTCCCTGGTGGCACAGTGGTTGAGAGCCCGCCTGCTGATGCAGGGGACACGGGTTCGTGCCCCAGTCCAGGAAGATCCCACATGCCGTGGAGCAGTTGGGCCCGTGAGCCATGGCTGCTGAGCCTGCACGTCCGGAGCCTGTGCTCCGCAATGGGAGAGGCCACAACAGTGAGAGGCCCGCGTAACGCAAAAAAAAAAAAAAAAATCATAGTCGTCATAGGAAACATTTTTTTAATTTCTTACCCTCCTTCAGAATTTAGTGTGATTTGGATTTGGATTATATATGGCCAGAGGCACAATGCTTTTGGTGCTCAGAATCTCAAGCAATAGAATCACAGAGGGGCTCACTGCACCTAGGGCCAGGCTGCTTGGGTTTGAATCCTGTTCTGTCACTTACTAGTTATACAACCTTGGACGAGTTGCTTGATTTCTTCTTTTCTTTTTCTTGCCTTCGTTTTTCCCATCTCTAAAATAGGGTAATGATGCTAGTACTAGCACCTACATCTTAGGGCTGTTGTGAGGCTTCAATGAGTGTATCTACACATAGTGTTTAGACAGGGCCTGGCACAGAGCAGGTGCTTTATGTTGGGAAGCTGTTGCTGTTAATATTATAGTGAGAACCTCTAACGATCTCAGTGTGGCCCTGGCTCTCTGCCCTCTGGTCATAGGGAAGTGACTTGACCCAAGGCCTACCAGACAGAGGCCACTCGAGGTTGTGTGACTGACAGCAGTGGGACTCCCCTTATCATTTGCTGAGAGCCTGTGAGCTGCTGCTCCCGTGACTTAGGTCAGAGGCATGAGAGGAGCATTAGGCTCCTGAGACACTAACCGATGGACCGCCGGGAAATTCCCTGAGTCCCCAGGGACACTTTACCTCTGTCTGCCCCCCCACTCCCACTCCCATGGGATCACAAGAGCCAATTGCTTTCCACTTCACTTGGTAGCCGTGGGTTTCTGTACTTGTACCAGAAGCTACTCTTGACTGGTATGGTTGCCTGGTAAAGACCCGGCCTAGGTCTGTGCAGAATTGCTCTTACTTGCTCCTGATATGATTAAAAATGCCACTGGACCACTGTGAATCTTGAGCTAATTTCTTTATTATTTGTCCTGTAGTTGGGGTGAAATGAACAGTAATTCCTGTTATAAGGTGAGAGTCTTGAAAAAATTTTTAAGTAACATTTTTTTTTCTATTAGAAAGTAGTACAAGATGAAGCAAGATTGATCATGGGTTAAAAATTACTGAAATTCAGTGATGGGTAGATAGTGAAGAGGGGGGCTATCACAATTTTTTCTATTTTTTGTTTATGTTTTAATTTTTCCAAAACTAAAAGTTCAGAAAAAACATATTCAATGGATAAAATTAGTAAAAAACCAAATACAAAAAAGAAACACTGTCTTAAGCAAACCATTTATATTTTGGTAGATTTTGGTGAATACATTTAGCGGACTGGTTATATATTTGGTGGATTTGGTGGACTGTGGTGGAGAGATACACATTGGTTTTTAACCACTCTGGGGTCACAGTATATATATTGTTTGAGAATGTGTTTTCCATTTAACAATGCATTATAAACATCTTCCCGTGTCAAAAAATTCCTTGTTAATCATTTTTACAACTGCATTTCATTCCATAGATGCACCATAATTTAACCAATCCTCTGTTTTGATTATCACTATTTTTTTCAATTTTTCCTTATTATAAATAATCCTGTAATGAACATCCTTGTAGCTATCTTGCAACATCTCTAATTATTATTTATCTTTGTCCTAGGATGAACTCCTAGAAATGGAATTTGGGGGTATACATAATTTTAAGGCTTTGGATAAATATTGCCAGATTGACCTCCAGGAATGTTATACCAGGTTGCACTCTCATGAACCATGGGCTGTGATCTTCTGATAAGATAATAGAAAACTATTAGAATCAAAGGCTTGGGGGCCATCCACCTCCTCAGCCTGATTGTTGCTAGGTTGCCATGTATCAGGAACAGGTACTACTAGGATGTATGATTCACTATTTCCATTAGGAAAATGCAAAGAATGTAATTTGAGACCTTTAAGGTCAGTTCAGACCTTATCTGATCCAGCTTCCAAATTTTACAGATGAGAAAATTCAGCCCCAAGGTCGTACAGTTAATCGAAAACTTTCGGGAATTTCTGTGCTGCAGAAGACTTATTACAGTGATGTAGCCTAATAATAGTAGCTAATATCTGCTGAGCACTTACTCCATGTTTTTCATGATTCATTATTTGGTCCCTCCCCATTTTACATTTGAGAAGGCACTTGTCAGCCACAATAATCTAAAAACTGAATATAGATCAAACTAAAAATTATATACAAGAGGATGGGGGAGGGATGTATGTATGTGGTTTAAAGGAGCGAGTAAGAGGACGAAATCTTCATCCTTCACACAGGGTATTCAATCAGAAAAAAAAGATTTATTAAAAATAAATTATTTAGGGCTTCCCTGGTGACACAGTGGTTGAGAGTCTGCGTGCCGATGCAGGGGACACGGGTTCATGCCCCGGTCCGGGAGGATCCCACATGCCGCGGAGCGGCTGGGCCCGTGAGCCATGGCCGCTGAGCCTGTGCGTCCGGAGCCTGTGTTCCGCAACGGGAGAGGCCACAACAGTGAGAGGCCCGCGTACCGAAAAAAAAAAAAATTATTTAGCAATATGGATACACTCAAAGAAGCAGCTAAAATAGATGAAATGGGTTATCTTTGGGAAGTAGGAATAGAGGGAGAAGGGGACCAGAGAGCTGTGTTTTTCACAATTGACCTTGTAGAACAATTTGACTTTTTAAAATAATGGATATGTACCACTTTACTAAAAATAAAAGCTAAAGCGACAGAGAAGAAAAAAAAAAAGGCACTAAGAGGTGAAGTAACTAGACAAAGGACACACAGCAAATACTTTGAAGATCCCAGATTCAAATCCAGACAAATAACGTCCAAAACCCGAATTTAACCATGGATTATCAGCACATCATTTATTTTTAATCCTGGAAGGGAAACTGAATCAATAATTCCTTTCAGGGACTTCCCTTGTGGCTCAGTGGTTAAGAATCCACCTGCCAATGCAGGGGACACGGGTTCAAGCCCTGGTCCAGGAAGATCCCATATGCCACGGAGGAATTAAGCCCGTGCGCCACAACTACGGAGCCTGGGCTCTAGAGCCCGCGAGCGACAACTACTGACCCCGCATGCCACAACTACTGAAGCCAGCGCGCCTAGAGCCCGTGCTCCACCACAAGAGAAGCCACGGCAATGAGAAGCCCGCACACCACAACAAAGAGTAGCCCCCGCTCGCCACAAATAGAGAAAGCCTGCGCGCAGCAGCGAAGACCCAATGCAGCCAATAAATAAATAACTTAATTAATTAATTAAATTCCTTTCAGGCCAGGCTGGTCCCCACCCAGTTTTCCAGGAGCACACATGTGACTGGAATCTTGTCACTGCTATTCTATACCTCCACCTCCCCTCACGCCTGTCACTGCTCACTCCCTCCTAATGGAAGGATTTTTATGGAACTTCACGTTCCTTAAACTTCTTTTCTGATCGATAACAGAAACTACTATTCCTTCTTTTTTTTAAGAGTTTTTTGATGTGGACCATTTTTAAAGTCTTTATTGAATTTGTTACAATATTGCTTCTATTTTATGTTTTGGTTTTTTGGCCGCGAGGCATGTGGGATCTTAGCTCCGCAACCAGGGATCAAACCCGCCCCTGCATTGGAAGGCGAAGTCCTAACCACTGGACCGCCAAGGAGGTCCCAGAAACTACTGTTCTCAAAGCAAACCCTCTCCGGGTAGAATCTGAGGGGACAATGTTTATGATTTCCCCCTCCTTAATCTAGTTAGAGCTGGACGTCCAAACTTTTAGCTCTTCCGCAGCACTGGAAACGATGATAGACACGCAACAATTGTATGTTGTGAATGGTTACTAATGGACAGCTCTTCCTGGGGTCTTCCTGTCAAAAAGAAAAAGTCCTGGCCACTCCTGGACTATTATTTGCTTAAAACAATGAAAGCGCTCACAATAGCAGGGGAAAACATTACTAGACCGGGAAAGCAAGTAACCTGCAAAAAATCCCCAGGTCTCTTTGGAGCAAACCAAGGCAGAATTTTAAAAGCTCTTTCCACCTTACATCTTCCAAGGTGGCAAAACCTAATGAGTTACATCACCTGGGCAGGGTTGCAAGGCTGGCAACAAGGTCATGGCCACAGCGCTCACAGAAAGGGAAGGCAGAGGTGAAGGACCCACTTATAACAAGAGTCCTTCCCTTCAACATTTTTCCCCCTTCCAGACCTAACCTACACTTAGAATTCTGAAGGAGAACATAGTCATTAAAGAACAAGACAGCCACCAGAAGATTACAATCTTACAATAATAATTTTTTTTTGCCGGAAAGGAGCACCCCACCTTATGAATCATCCAACCACTATTCTTTGTCTGGCCTTTTCTCAGCTCGTTTCCTTAGTTCTGTCAATTGCCAATTTTTTTTTCTGCTGGAGGAAAAATCTCACTTTGAGTTAATCCTCTGTCTCTGGTGTCAAAGCCTGCCTGCAGCACAGCTCAGGTAGGGTGTGTCTTAATCATCTGTAGCAGAAAGGAGCCGTGGTTGACAGGTTCTGTGATGTCTGGGACTTCGAGCTGGGGGACAGAGAGCCTGGACACCCTTCCCTTTCTCCAGGGCGTCAGCAATCAGCCACACAGCCCACTTGCCAATTCACCCACTTCTGGCTGAAGCTCAGAAGGCAATTTAAAAAGGGATGTTAAGAAAGCAGGATAGAGAGTAACCTGGTCAAACAAACTAAATTGTCTTTACCTATCCATGTGTTTTGGTGGGCTGTGCTGGCATATCTTAATGGACATTAATTAAACATCATTATTTCTGTCAAAGTGCACCATGCTGTCTCCAACATCACACGTTACTGGGAATGGTGCCTGTTGATTACAGCTCAGATAAGCCCCATGGTTCTCAGGCTCTGCATCTTTCCCAGGCTCTCCTCTGTCTTCACTCTTTTTTCCCGCTTCACCATCATCACAGACCTTCATTCAGTCCTACCTGTTTCCTTTATCGTCGGTGGTTTCATTAGGATTTCTCAAAGTTCTCGAACATGGGTCAGCCATTTTTATGTTTTTTGAAACTCTCAAAGCTTTGAACAAGTAAATAAACATTCAAAAACACTTCTCAGAGACACAGGTGACCCTCACCTGTATTCTACATGTGGCATTGAATTCAAAATTGGTGACGAAAGTTTGGCTTTAAGAAGTGTAGAGACTCTAGGCTGAATTTGAAAAAGATAAAGTAAATAATCAGTCTCTTCTTGTAAACGGTCACTGTCATTGATAAAATTAATCAGGCTGAAAGATAGTAGAGAGAAATGGATAAGCATGTGAACTCTGGGATCAGACCTGCCTGGGTTCAAATTCCACCTTGTACTAGCTATGTGACCCTGGTCAGCTTACCTAAGGTCTCCGCATCTGTAAAATGGAGGTGAGCAAAGTAGCATACCTCACTGAATTGTTCTGATGATTAACAATATGTTTATAATTATTAATTTAATAGTAAGAAATCATATAGAGTACTTATCAAAGTGTCTGACACACGGTAAGCACAGAAGAAGTGTTAGCTGTTAACACTTTCAGAGGAGCACAAGATGCCAGGAGAATGTGAATGATTTTGCTAATGAAACCAGTCCTTTGTTCATAGAGTTTTCCCAGAAGATGGGCTCATCCTTGCCCCCTGAAATTTGCTACCAGCAGATACTAGTCATCCTAGGGTTTGTGTTAACAATTCAATTCTTATTAACAATTAACTCTAACTACCAACGTTTGGCCTAACAGTATATACCTATACTCTAGGCTTAATTGTTGTGCTAAGTAACTTCCAGGAATTTTCCTTTAGTCCCCGGTGCCCCAGGCTTGGGAGTGGTCTCTATAGGACAAAAGGAAAGGCCATGATTCCTTCTTTTACCCACAGACAGAAGCCAAGTATTAAATTTTCCCTGGGATACATGTGCATGCATGCACACACACACACACACACACACACACACACACGCACACGGTCTTACGTTTGTGTAATGCTGAACAATTTATAAAGAGCTTTCAAATACACCTTCCTTCCATCCTTGGAATAACACTTTGAAAAAAAGCAGGGCAGCTTTTCTTACTTTCAGCCCCATGCGTGCGGAACTTGATGCCTAGTGTAGTTCAGTGACTTAATCGTTCACCAACCATTCCCCTGTGATTCTACAAATTTTCACACCTCCTAGGCTGGTCTGTGCTCCCTCTCTCTTCTGCCTAACATATCCCTCATCTTCTTCAAGGATTAGCTCAAAAGTCACATCCTCTGTGACAAGCCTTCCCACCCAGCCATGTACCTGCTGCCTCCCCTGAGTTCCCAGAGGAAACTTCTATTACAACACAGCTTGTGGGGAGGTGGTGCCCTGAGCTCCAAAAGGGAGATGCCCAGGCTTGACTCTCTAGTCCTCCCCTTGCTAGCTGGGTGACCTTGGGCAAGTCCCAGCCAGACTGGGCTCTGTGTCTTCTTGAGTAAAATGAGGATACTATTTCTACCATTTATTATCTACATGTTTCAGGCACTTTACCGATAAGCTCACTTATTCCTCTCCAAAGCCCTAGAGGAAGGGATTATTCTGCTCTGTTTTACAGATCCCTCAAGCTTGGACAAGTTTTGACTCCGGGCTATTTGACTCCATTTCTTTCTAATAGATTATGCTCCACCTTTTAAACAGGAATGATTCTTTTGTGATTCCCACTGCTCTAGTCTTTGAGAAGGTAAAATAGATAAGTATGTCAACAGCTTTGTGACTCAGTAGTTGGGTTGCTCTCCTTCTTTTTCTGCCCTGTCACACAGTCCTAGTTGTCCTTCACCAGGGTGGTCTAACATGTGTGGCCTCAGAGGGGTCCTCGAAATACATCACAGACATAGAACGTTTGCATCATAGAACGTTTGACTCTGGAAAATAGTGACTCTTAATCTTTCTAAACATACACAGACACAAAAACACACAGACACACTTTTCAAGTTGTGAGAAACAACAGACATACCTAAAAATGGACAAAACATAGAATGCAAGCTTGAAGAATTATGATAAAGTAAAAATCCATATAACTACCTCCCAGGTCAAGAAATAGCTCATTGGGCTTCGCTGGTGGCGCAGTGGCTGAGAATCTGCCTGCCAATGCAGGGGACACGAGTTCGAGCCCTGGTCTGGGAAGATCCCACATGCCGGGGAGCAGCAAAAGGGAGCAGCGAGGCCCGTGAGCCACAACTACTGAACCTGCGCATCTGGAGCCTGTGCTCCGCAACAAGAGAGGCCGCGATAGTGAGAGGCCAGTGCACCGCGATGAAGAGTGGCCCCCGCTTGCCACAACTGGAGAAAGCCCTCGCACAGAAACGAAGACCCAACACAGCCATAAATCAATCAATCAATCAATAATTTAAAAATAAATAAATAAATAAATAAAATAAAATTGCCTTTAAAAAAAGAAAGAAAGAAATAGCTCATCACCATAAATTAGCTATAAGGATATATTGTGCAACATGGAGAATATAGACAATATTTTATAATAACTATAAATGGAATATAACCTTTAAAAATCGTGAATCACAGGACTTCCCTGGTGGTCCAGTGGCTAAGACTCCACGTTCCCAATGCAGGGGGCCCAGGTTTGATCCCTGGTCAGGGAACTAGATCCCACATGCCACAACTAAGAGTTTGCATGCCACAACTAAAGATCCTGCAGGCCACAACAAAGATCCTGCGTGCTGCAACTAAGACCTGGCGCAGCCAAATAAATAAATATTGTTTTTAAATATTGTGAATCACTACGTTGTACACCTGAAACTTATATAATGTTGTACATCAACTACACCTCAATTAAAAAAAAAAAAAGAAAGAGCTCATCACCAGCCACCAGAAGCCCCGTCATGCCCCCTCCCAATCACCGTCTCTTCTACCAGAGGTAACTACTACCTTGACTTTTATGGAAATCACTTATTTCCTTTTCTTAATAGTGTATTACCCAATAGGCATTCCTAAACACTATACAGTAAGTCCTCCTCACACGAACCTTCAAGTTGCAATCTTTCAAAGATGCGAACGTGCGTTCCCATGTCCAATCACATAAGTTAGTTCACCTGTCTGGAGAACATTGTCACGTGCACGCATCCTCTACAAGTGGTTGTGCTTTTGTGTACTTTACTGTACAGTACTGTATAGAGTACAGTAGTACGATATCTTTATTTCAAGCTCAGGATGTCCAGAAGCAAGTGTAAAAGCGGTGGTGATGTAAGCTGGTACTGCTAAGAATCGCCAAGAGAGACAAGAGGAAGAAGTAACTGCAGAACTGAAGAGATTCACAAAGCAGGAAATGGCAGGGGATTTTCTTTATTTCAGGAGGCACTGTTAGTCTCTGAGGCACAGGACCCGAATGCAGAAAGGTGCACGAAGGTTGCAGCACCCGTTCAGAATGCAATCCAGTGCTACTGTGTCATCGATGACGAAGAAAAAAGAGCTACTAGCCAGGCATCACTGGATTGTTTTTTCAAGAGGGTAGATAGAATTGAATCCAGCAAGGAACCAGAACCTGTGCCATCAAAGTCAGGCGTGAGTGAAATTGCAGCTTGCCCTCCATCTCCTGTTGCTGACGATCCTTCAGCTCTACCATCTCCCTCCTCCTCTCCCTCCTCCAGTCAGTAACTCTTCTTGCCTGTTCACGCGATGCCAGCCCCTGGATGCCAGCTGTTGTACTGGACTACTGTACTTTTCACGCTACCATACTGTAAGATTAAACATGTTTTCTTTATTTTTTGTGTTTGTTTTTTATGTATTATTTGCATGAAAAGTATTATAAACCTATTATAGTACACAGCTGATTGTGTTAGTTGGGTACCTCGGCTAACTTTGTCAGACTTACGAACAAACTGGACTTATGAGTGCGTACTCAGAACAGAACTCATTTGTATGTAGGGGACTTACTGTAGTTACATCTTGCCTCTTACTGAACTTTGTATAAATGGGGTCATATGATACCCAGAGTCAGGCTGGGTCAGGCTTCTTTCATCCAACATTATGTCTGTGAGAGCCACCCATGTTCTGTATAAATGGAATATGTTCTTTTTCGTGGCTGTATAGTATTCTGTTGTGTGACTATACCACAATTTACTTACCTGCTATGGACAGACACGAGGATTGATTCTTCCACTTTGGGGCTATAATGAAGTACAGTGTGAAGACGCCTAGGATATTGAGTCCAGTGGTCTTTTTCACTAATCCACAGGTGTTTTCTATGTCTCTACTGTCCAGAAATGATGCTTTCTCCCCTACACACCCCACCCCACCCCCTACCACACCATCTGCTGTTCAGCCTGGAAATGGCAAAACATTACAGTACAAGCTGGGAACCAAAAGCTATTGAAGGAATAAGAGGTCAAAGACTTTCCAGAGGCCTCCCTTCCTTTCTGCTTCAGATTTGACTCCGGATAACCATAGCAACAACAACAACAAATACTTGAAAGCATGAAAAGAATTGTTATTCATTTCCTCTAGGTCTTGGGGTGGTGGTGGGGAATAGGAGAGAAAATGCTGACCTTGTCAGTTCTGCTGGTGAGGCTGGGCCCACGTTCATTAAAAACCTCAAGCGGGGTTGGGGGTTGGGGGTGGTGTGGATCCACTTCTGCACAAGGGGAGGGGAAAGGGCTGGGCTTCTGCTCCTTTGCAGGACCTGATCCACAGCCAGTTTTCAGATAATTTGGGGGCGAAGGACAGCGAAGCCAGCAGCAAGGAGACTCATTCTAGCTGCAGGCTATGCAGGAAGCTGGCCAGGCTGGCTGGGCTACCAGACCACTCTATCAGCTTGGCTCCTAGAAGGTGGGCCTGGGAGAGCTAGAGGGAGTGTCTCCACCCTGCTCACGCCAAGAGGTACCACAGTGGAGGGGGTGTATCTGACCCAGTGGGCTTCTTACAGGGGAAATGAAACATGGAAGCTTAAAGCAGTTTACAAATGACAAGGTTCTAGTAAAGTAAGACTTCCCTTCAGGGCCTGAACCAGCCCACGAATCTCCCACCTCAACTCAAAGTTTCCTGGGTCATCTGGCAGAGAAACCATCCAGCTGCTGTCATTTATTTTGCATTTTCATGGTTTCAGTACGTTGGACTTCAATTTTTTTCGACAATACACCGCTGGCAGAAACATAATTGGTACAATTTTTATGGAGGGCTTTTTGGTAACAAGAATCAGAAGTGTGGAAAACAAGCTTTCCCTTTGACCCAGCAATTCTAATTCTAGGAAGCCATCCTAAGGGAATAATCAGAAATAGACACAAGAATATTCATCACAGTATTGTTTATAATATGGAAAAACTGGAGCCAACCCAGACAGCCACAATAAGGAACCAGTTAAGTAAATCTCTGGGCATCGTTATAGGAATGTTATCAAAGAATGTGTAATAGCATGGAATGATGTTAACTCATATTATAACCTGATGGTCAAAGGGAGAAAAAGACTGAAAGGATATACGTCTTCGTAGAAACATGCTTATGGGTTCATGTGTAATTACAGAATCACTATATACTATGTGTAATATTTTTAAATCTTTACTTTTTTTATGGCAAAGTTAATACAAGGTCATTGAAAAGGATTCAAAGTTTTTATTCAAGGCCACTCCTTGGGAGTAACCACTGTCAACAGTTTGGTTTATTCTCTTCCAGACCTATTTATATTTTCAAGTGTTTTACAAAATGAACACCCCTAATTCTCACAATAACCCCTGTGGTATAGTATTTTTATTTTCCCAATTTTTAGAGCTAAAGAAACAGACTCAAAATGGTTAAATCTGGAACACCTTCACCATCTTCTGGAATACAAAATGGACATGAACATGAAGAGTCATATCCTTGGCTAGTCCTAGACCACTTTGTATTGTCAGTTCTTGGGCCGTTGGGAGATGAGATTTGGAAAAGGTGCTGGCCTTCAACCCCATCACAGTGCAGGAGTTCCCTTTGCTCCATTCAGAGAGGTGACCCTCCAGTCACTTGTAGCATATGCCCAGTGACAGGGTGAAGGACAGCCTCCTTCACTTCCTGGAGCGGAAACCTATCCCCTGCAACTTGAATTCCTTGGTCCCAGTTTCTCTTCTGAGTCCAAGTCCTACTAGTGAGTCCTGGCAAACCCAGCAAGGTATTTACCCAGAGGCAGCTGGAGGCAGCCTTCTAGGGGGAAAATCCAGTCAGGATGAAGGAAGAAGTTGCTAGACCAAAGGTTGGACCAAGGGTTGGATTTGAGAGCCAGCTTCCAGGCCTCAAATAGAAAATGAGTCAAATGAACTGGGGGCTGAAGGAATTAAAAACAAAAAAGCAGTTCAGAAGTTGCCTGTGCATTAGAGCAAGCATGCTGGTGTTGGACTGCATCCAACATCTAGCCCTGCATAGAGTTGGGCTAGACGCTCTGGAATGATGCAGAAATTCACTCGTTCTCCCACATAAGAGCACTCCAAATATTTGCACTGCATCCCTCCCCGCATCATGACTCAACTTAATCTCTTCTAAATACCCTTGCAAGGATCTCAATGTCCTTTCCCATCCAATTACTGTTTCTGGATATACGGTGCATTAAATCTTGTCCTTGTTAATTTGGTTTTGTTTTGTTTTATAATTTTTTAAAAATTTATTTATTTATTTATTTTTGGTTGCATTGGGTCTCTGTTGCTGTGCGCTGGCTTTCTCTAGTTGCGGCGAGCAGGGGCTACTCTTCGTTGAGGTGCGCGGGCTTCTCATTGCGGTGCCTTCTCTTGTTGCAGAGCACGGGCTCTAGGCATGTGGGCTTCAGTAGTTGTGGCACACAGGCTCAGTAGTTGTGCTTCGCGGGCTCTAGGGCGCAGTCTCAGTAGTTGTGGCGCCCGGGCTTAGTTGCTCTGTGGCATGTAGGATCTTCCCGGACCAGGGCTCGAACCCCTGTCCCCTGCATGGGCAGGTGGGTTCTTAACCACTGCGCCACCAAGGAAGCCCTGTTAATTTGGTTTTAATTAGCCATGTAAACTAGTCAGTTTCTTCCACTCACCCACAATCTACCATGTTAGCTAAGTGGCAGCCTGGTAAATTTGCATCTTCTTTGGGGCTACAAAGGAATACATTTGAAAGGCTGGATGGTCTTCACCTCTAAGGAAAGCAGACTTTTTAATGAAAAAGCTGGTTGACCCTTAGGTCTTATTCTTTCCTTGGGCTTCCTCTTGAATTAGTGGAACTATAAGGAGGTTAGTTGATGATGCCAAACCATAGAGTGAAATACTTGATGCTGAACCCCAAGTGGTCTTTTCACCTACACACACACACACACACACACACACACACACACACACACACACACATATCTGCCAGATAGGCAGTATCCAAATGAGATTCAATGTCTTAGGTTGATGATTTGGCAAGACTGGTAGAAAATTCCAGGTTACATTCCTTTTATAAATGAGAAGGCAGAGAGTGTGAGGTCTAATTTAAATTTTCTAGTCTTTTTATTTCAGAACACCCTGCAGAGGAGAATGTCCATCACCTAGCTCTTTGGTGTCTTGAAGACAAACCCCCCCTGAATTGTTCCTTGACTGAAACCAGTTTCTTCATCTTTACATTCAAGATATAGGCTAACAATAAACGATGCTAGTAACAATACTATGAAAGTTATAAAACATATCTTTCAAATAATTCACTCATTCATTTATTCACTCATTCAGTCCTGAAAGATAACGACCCATCCATGCGCAGATCTAGGAAAGAGCATTCCATGGAGCAGAAACAGCAAAACCAAAGGCTCTAAGTGCAATTGAGCTTGGGACTTCCCGAGAAAGCAAGAGACCAGTAAAGCTAGAGCATGGTAAGGTGAGGGGGAGAGAGGTAAGAGATGAAGTCATCGGATTGGGCAATTGATTATGGGTCAGGGGAGAGGTCCAGGCTGGAGGTATATATTTGAAAGTCAGCAGCAAATAGATGGTATTTAAAGCCTTGAGATTGGGTGTGAACATCTATTGAGTATGGCCAGTGCTCTGGGAGATGTCAACCTTTAGAGATTTGGACTGATGAGACAAGGCTAAAGAGGAATGACTAGAAAAGTGAAAGGACAACCAAGAGTGGAGTCTAGATGTCAAACGAAGAAAGTGCTGCAATAAGGAGAGAGGGATCTTGTGTGTCCAGTGCTGTTGAAAAAGTCTAGTAAGAATAAGGACCAAGAAATACCCAGTGGACTTGGGAGTATAAAGGCCCTTGGGACATCAACAAGAGCTATTTCTATGGAGTAGAGGAGATAAAAGCAGTGCTGGAGTGGATGCAAAGGAGGAGGAACAGTGAAGACAGGAAGGGTAGATAACTCAAGGAGTGTTGCTATGAAGGGAGCAAAGAAACGGGGCAGTAGCTGGGGTCCAGAACTTTTTTTTTTTCAGAACATTTTATTTTTTAACATGGGAGAAATTGCAGCATGCTTGCGTATTGATGGGAATGATCCAGGCAAGAGGGAAACACTGGTGATGGTGCAATACCCAGGAGTAACAGGGCTTACATTTACCAAAAGACACGTAAAAGAATGTTCGTAGCCACTTTATTCCTAAGAGCCAGAAATTGGAAACAACCGAAATATTTAACAGTAGTTTTCTGGTTATTAATGGCTGTGTAACAAACAATTCCCAAATTTAGAGGCTTAACACAACAGTATATCAGTATTATTATATCTTATGGTTCTGCGGGTCAGGAAATCAGACGAGGCACACATGTTTGCTCTGTGATCTCTGGGGGCCTCAGTGGGATGACTTGAAGGTGTGGGGATTGGCAAGGAAATTCTCTTTTTCTACCCTCAGCCTCTTCACTTGGCTAGCTTGGGCTTCTGTGCAGCATGGCGCCTTCAGAGTAGTCCGTCTTCTTATATAGAGGTTCCGGGCTCCAAGAGGAAAGAAGCAGAAACTGCCCAACCTCCTAAAAGCTAGGTTTGGAACCAGCTTAGGCTCACCTCCACCATACTCTATTGGCCAAAGCAGTCACAGGCCAGCCAAGTTCAATGAGACAGGGACTCCACTGTCAAGGGGAGGAGTGTCAAAGAATTTACAGCCATCTTAAATCTACCACAATCAATAAAATAGGTAAACAAATTGTTGTGTACTCATACAATGGAATACTGCACAGCAATAAAAAAAGATGAATTACTGCTACTTGTGGTGAGTGAACCTCACAGGCATAAAGTTAAATGAAATGTCAGGCACAAAAGAAATACATTCTGTCATATTCCATTTATATGAAGTTTTATTTGCATAATCAATCTAGGGTGATAGAGGTCAGAATAGTAGATACCCTTGAGGGGGTACTTACTTGGATGAAGCATGAGGGAGCCTTCAGGAGTGCTGGAAATGTTCTTTGTCTTGAATGGTAATAATAGAGCTATATACGTATGCAAACATTAATCAAACCTTACACTTAAGATTGGTGTGTTTTGCTCTATTTAAAAGTATACATACATTTAAAAAAATCTAAAAGAAAACAAAAATGATGCAGGAAAGAGGAGACAGTTGCTGGAAGGTTGTGTCAGAGGTAAGAGTGGATGGGGCGAGTGCATAGTTTGGCTGGTGTGGTAGTAGAAGTGCATGGAATTGGTCTTTGGATGGTTGCTATTTTCTCATTGGAAACAGGTAGCCCGTCAGAAGCTGATACAGAGGAGGGGGAAAGAAGTGGAGAGTTGAAGAGAAGAAAAATTGGCAAGAGCAGTGTGGAATGGAAATGTAGGAGGAGTTCCTGGCAGTACTAAATGCCCTAGTAAATTATTTGGTCACTCATTTAAAGTGAGGAAAATCAGCACGGTTCTGGGTGTCCACATTCACTGACTGCAGGCAGGGAGGTGGGCTCCACCCCAGTGGGGGTTTGCTAGGAAAGCACAGTGGAAGGAGGCAAGGACCAGGGAGCTGAGGGTGTATACAAGGCAGTAAGAGCCAGAGAATGAGGGTCCATGGGTGAGGAAGAAAGTGGGGATGGCAAATTATTAGAGTTTTGATATTAGAGGAAAGGAGCTGAAAATATAGCAAGTGAGAAAAGGAGGAAGATTGAAATGGAGGTTGGGGGGAGGCAGAGCTATTGGTAACAACGTGTAAATGCGGGTGTGGTTAAGGCTGTATATTGGGCAGACGAGCTGCGTAACAAACACGGAGTTTGCTTCGCACTCATGCCACAGTCCCATGCTTACGGATGGAGTGGGGACAAAAGTCAGTTCCCTAAAGTCATTTCCAGTCCTAGGCTCTTTCCACAGCAGCTCAGATTCTAGGCTCACACTCTTCAACACTGAGCACCGGAAACGTGACTTGTGCAACTAAGAAACTGAATTTTAAATTTCATTTATACTTAATTCATTTAAAAATTTGAAAGAATATTTGACGGGGGAGAGATAAATTAGGAGGTTGGGATTAACATATACACTATATATAAAATATAAATATATAATTATGTAAAATAGATAACCAACAAGGACCTACTGTATAGCACAAGGGACTACACTCAGTATTTTGTAATAACCTATAAGGGAAAAGAATCTGAAAAAGAATATATATATATATATATATGTATATACATATATATATGAAAAGAATATATATATATATATATATCTGAATCACTGTGCTGTATACCTGAAACTAACATGATATTATAAATCCATTATACTTCAATTAAGTATATAAGATGCTATGGAAGTCCAAGTCCCCTCCCCACAAGAAAGAATGTTTGGAATGATTTTAGTGTGTGCATCTAGTTTATGAAATTATATACAGATCAAGTGTTTTTTATGGGAACTTGGCATCTGAATTGATTTATGCTAAAAGTGCAAATTACCAGATTCCAAAGACTTAGTATGAAAAAAGAATACAAAATGCCTCTTTAATAATTTTTATATTGATCACAGGTTGAAATCATAATGTTTTTGGTATATTGGGTTAAATAAAATATATTATTAAAATCAATTTCCCCAGTTTCTTTTTGTGTTTATTTTTAAAGCAACTACTAGAAAATTTAAAATCACATGTGAGGGCTTCCCTGTTGGCACAGTGGCTAAGCACCTGCCTGCCAATGCAGGGGACATGGGTTCGAGCCCTGGTCCGGGAAGATCCCACATGCCGCAGAACAACTAAGCCCACGAGCCACAACTACTGAGCCCACATGCCGCAACTACTGAAGCCTGCATGCCTAGAGCCAGTGCTCTGAAACAAGAGAGGCCACTCCAGCGAGAAGCCCTCACACCGCAACAAAGCGTAGCCCGGACTCGCCACAGCTAGAGAAAGCCCGTGTGCAGCAACAAAGACCCAATGCAGCCATAAATAAATAACTATTTAAAAAATAAATAAAATAAAATCACGTGACATTTCTGTTGGACAGTGCTGTTCTAGGGCCTCAGAACCCTCCATTGGACGCCCTCCACCTGGCTGCAGATAACAGAGCAAACAGAGGGCAGTTTCCATATTCCTTTGCGCAAAACTCAGTCACGACGCCACATCTAACTACAAATGAGTAGGGGAAATGTCATCTGCCCAGGAAGGAGAGGAAACAGATTTGGGGAGTCACAGCTGGCCTCTGGCACAGGTAAGGTGAAAGAACGAGATCACTGAAAAAAGGAGGCTGAGGTGCTGGCACACAGGGATTGGAAAGGTTGTGCATATGAGTTTTGAAATTACCGTGAATTTGGAAAAAGTGACAGAGAACAAAAATCTTTAAGACCCCCAGGGTCTACAGCTGATGCAGCAAAGAGGAATATTTAGCAAGTAGAGTTTAGTAAATATTTAGCAAATAGGGTTCAGCGTGTTACCATAAGCAAGTTATTTAACCATTCTGTTTGAGGTTTCCTTATCTTAAAATAGGGATAATAATAATAATACTTATCTTACAGGGTTGTTGTATTAAATGCTAAAATACCTGTAAAGTATTTAGCATGTAGAAATGACAATATAAAACAATTACCTAATGAAGTACTAAAAGCATATAGGTTTCTCCTTTGTTTATATCTTCTTCTTTGTGTATTTACTTTCATTGGTGTGTGCCTTCATCTGGCCTTGCCCTCAGATAAATGAAAACAATCTGTTAATTCTGTTCCAGGACATGATTCACTAGCAAAGTCACCAGTTCCATGAACATTTATGTTGCCCTTCCGAAGAAAAGATTGGCTTTCACCTGATGTGAAATTGATTTAATTGTAGACTGTAATTGGAGAAAGGAGCACACGTTTCTTTCATAAATAGAATAAAAATCTCATTTTCAAAAGGAAAAAGCTTTGTGGGGGAAGAGGGAACTTCTGAGAGGAGGGTGTGGCTACTTTCCAGATCACAGTTGAGGAAATTGCAGTGACTTTTTCCCTGTTGCCTAATAAGGACTTGTATATAAATGGCAAAATGAGGAGAGATGTTGGGCAGTCCTCCCGATGTTCCATTTTTTTTCACACCATTTCCAAAGCAGTCCCCAGAGAAATCAGCGTCTTCCGTTAATGTTGTCTATAATAAAATATCGAAGCTGAACTTTCTGGGCATAAGAATTAAATTCGTGCTCTGTAGTACTGTTTGCTTTCCAGAGGGGACATTCCACAAATCACTCTTCAAATCTCAAACCAGAAACTAAGGAGTTCTTTAGACAGTCCTCTAGAATGTGATCGTGCCAGGGAACAGCTGCTGGTCCAAGTTCAGGTTAGGAAAAGAGGTAAGTGAATTCTTCACTCCCGGTAGCTAGATGAGAACAGCAAAACCCAGCCTATCAATTAGAAAGCTCCAACCTGTGCATAATTTTTTTTAAAAATCTCTTATAAGTTACTTGTTCTAGGAGAGGGGGATTCTGACCCTTTGTGAGGGTTTTGTGAGTTTCCATCCTCCAAGTCTGGCATGCCAAGGTGCTTCTCCAAGCAGTGGGTGGGTCTGTCAGACCTGCCCATCCACCCTCACTGTTCTGTACCAGGAAGTCATAGGCGAGTCCTGATTTTTAAAAATTAGAACTGAATCCATGCATTTACAGAACCCGAAACATTTTTAACTTATTAATTTTTCACAGGTTTCATTTACATGGGGCTTCACAGCATTCTCCTGTAAATTCTCACCAGAGCCCTGTAAGGAAGGTGTTCGTGTCCTTACTTTACAGATGAGGGACTTGAATCTTGGAGAGGTTGTGTCTTTCCTGAGGTCACGTGGTGATAAGACAGGAGCAGAGGCTGGGTCAAAGCAGCTCTCTCGTGCTCTTGCCCACCCTCGCTTGTGATTAAAAACTAAACTAAACCAAAATGAAATTAAGTACTGCTTCCTCATGTAGCTAATTTTATCACAGAATCACTGTGACCAGTGATTCAGAGTACATGTTACTCACTTTCTCAACTAGGTAGTAGCCACAGCCAGCAGTGGCTCCTGCGTACTCCGAGATATTCTGTGTCTGAAATCTCTTTTTTTCAATTGAAGAAGAGTTGATTTATAATGTGTTAGTTTCAAGTGTACAGCAAAGTGATTAAGCTGTACATATACACATATCTTTTCTTTTCCAGATTCTATTCCATTCTGGGTTATTATAAGATATTGAATACAGTTCCTTGTGCTATACAGTAGGTCCTTGTTGTTTGCCTATTTTATATATATAGTACAGTATATCTGTTAATCCCAAACTCCTGATTTATCCCTCCTACCCTCCTTTCCCCTTTGGTAACCGTAAATTTGTTTTCTATGTCTGTGAGTCAATTTCTGTTTTGTAAATAAGTTCATTTGTATCATTTTTTTAGATTCCACGTATAAGTGGTATCATATGATATTTGTCTTTCTCTGTCTGGCTTACTTCACTTAATATGATAATCTCTAGGTCCATCCATGTTGCTGCAAATGGCATTATTTCATTCACTTTTATGGCTGAGTAATATTCCGTCGTGTATATATACCACATCTTCTTGATCCATTCATCTGTCAGTGGACACTTAGGTTGTTTCCATGTCTTGGCTATTATAAACAGTGCTACAGTGAATATTGGGAACATTATCCTGCCTTTCTAGTAGCAACTTTATTGCAGAAACCAAATGTTTCCATTTAGAAGGAGAAGCTCTACTTTACAGAAGAGTCATTTTATAGTCCCTAATGAAATTATTGATTCAGGCAAGGATTATCAATTGTTGTTAAAACCTCTGTGGAAGGATACTTGATTATTCATATCGTATTAAAGTGATAACGTTTGGGTTACTTTCTGGTCACAAGAGATAAAAAACATAACGATATAATGGAGGCATCAGGCTGCTCCCACTTGAACCTAGTGGTCCTCTATCCCATCAGCATGACTAATGGTGAGATAACCAACTGTATGTGTCTTCTGATGTGATACAATACAAAGCACACAATATCACATATACTGTATTCTAGCCAAAAATGTTTAACTTGAACCTAGCCAAATGTTTAGATCTAACTTATTTACTGAAATAGGGGGGATACAGGAACAAGCTAAACAAAACTATGGGGAAACAAACAAATCTAAAAGATGGCACATTCTTTAGGACAGCTGGCCCGGGCTCTTCAACAAATCAGTGTAATAAGAAAAGGGACTCTTCTAGGTTAAAAGACAGTTTAAAAACTTAAATGGAACATGTGGCTCTGGATTGGTTTCTGGTTTGTACAAACCAGCTATGAAGGACATTTGGGGCCAAATGAAGAAATTCAAATATGTGTTAAGTATTGGATAATATTAAGAAATCATCATTAATTTTTTTTAGATGTGAAACATCATTTTTGGCTACATAGGAAGAAGTTCTTATTCTTCAGAAATGCGTGCTGAAGCATTTAAGGCTGTTTCAGGAGTTTAGAACAACAATCATTTATTTCTCATTCACACTACATCACTATCCCAGGCCAGCGGCCACTCTCTTGTCACCTTCAGTCTGGTATGCAGACCGAAGAAGCAGCCCTATCTAGGACTTTGCTTGTCTTTTTGCCAAAGGAGAAGAAAGATGATGGAACCACACTATGACTCGTAAAATGTAGGCTTCACCTCTACTCGTATTTTATTGACTAAAGTATAAGTTGCATGGCTAAGTCTAGCATCAATGGGATAAGGAAGTATAATTCTCCCACAGGGTGGGGCAGTAGAATTATTTAGAAATCAGTGACAATGGGAACAAAGCATCTCAGCTCTGAGTCATAACAAAATATTTTCTCAGGGAGCAGATTATAATGTTAAATCCAGATGTTAGAAAGCAAGAAAGGTTGAAAATAAATGAACTTAGCATTCAACTCCAGAAACCAGAGAAGAAATAAAAAAATAAACCAAAGAAGGTAGAAGGAAGGAATTAATAAAGATATAATAGATAGTATGAAATAGAACGCCAAAAGCAATAGCTTTAAACTTCTATGTTCTGACAAGATCAAAACATAGAAAGCCTTTGGCAAGTCTGTTCCAGAAAAGAAAGAAGCAAAAAGACACCATAACATTCATTAGGAATGAAAACAGGATGCAGATATTTAAAAACAAAATTTTTTTAATGTTAGGTACAGCTTCATTCCAGTGACTTTAAAAATCTAGACCATGGGGAATGACTTTCCAAACTTGACTAAATAAATAGAAAGCCTGAAATCACCAATAATAACATAAGGAATAGGTAGACAAAGGTCTACCTTTACAAAAGAAAGCAGGTCCACGTGGCCCGTAAGGTTGAGTACTCTCAAGACTTCAAAGGGGAGATGAACCTCATGTAATATGAAATGTTCCATGGGTTAGTAAAATGTGGAAAGCTTGCCCATAGCACACTATCACTTTTCAGTGAACAGTGCTGTAGGATCAAGTTCTGGTCAATGAAAGAAGGGGAAAGAGAGGTACATGCTTTGGGGAAAGGTTTTCTTCTCCAATAAAATGACAGGGATGTGTGAGGAGACCCTGCTCCCTCCTCCCTGCTTGGGGACATGTCCCTGTGGACCTGCTGCTGCCATCACGTGACCCGAGGGAACACTCGGCTAAGCCATTGAGAATGAGACAGGAAGAACTTGGATTCTCTGTGACGCTGTTGAGCCCTGAGCCAACTCTGGGCCCTCCTCCATGAGAAAAATATTCTTGTCATATAAACCACTTTTCTTTGATTTTTTGGTGAATGGCAGCTGAGAATACACCAAGTAAAACGTGTGACGTCTATCAAATTTTACAGCATAAATACCCCAGGTAATATCAATGGTTTCAGAACCCAAAAAGGTTCAAGAGCTTTGCAGCTAATTTTGCCTGTGTTGGTCTTGCATAATTCTGTTAGTACAACTAGATACTTTCATATACCATTTCTAAAGGGAATTTTATCTTTTAAATCCTATACTGCAATTGGTTTATTGAACTATTTCAATGATGAAATAGAGACAGAAACCCCTGTCTTTTGTTGTTGTTCTTGAGGTATAGTTGATTTATAATGTTGTGTTAATTTCTGTTATAGAGCAAAGTGATGTGACACATATATCGCAAGATACTGAGTATAGTTCCCTGTGCTATACAGTAGGACCTTGTTGTTTATCCATTCTACATATACTAGTTTGCATCTGCTAACCCCAAATTCCTAATCCATCCCTCCCCTATTCCCCCTCCCCCTTGGCAACCACAAGTTTGTTCTCTATATCTGTGAGTGTGCAGAAACCCCTGTCTTTAAGAAAGATGCTCCAAAAAATTCTTATCTGCAAAACTGAATCACATTTCTTTTTTTTTTCTGCCAAGATAACTTAGAGAAAAAACAGAGTATACCAATGTTTTTTTCTTCCTGTTTCAAGCAGTGAGATGATTATGGAAATTGTTATGCCTATGATTCTTAATTCTTAAGCTTTTGATCTCTTGTAAAAACTAAAATAGGGGGCTTCCCTGGTGGCGCAGTGGTTGAGAGTCCGCCTGCCGATGCAGGGGACACGGGTTCGTGCCCCAGTCCGGGAAGATCCCACATGCCGCGGAGCGGCTGGGCCCGTGAGCCATGGCCGCTGAGCCTGAGCGTCCGGAGCCTGTGCTCCGCAACGGGAGAGGCCACAACAGTGAGAGGCCCGTTTACCGCAAAAAAAAAAAAAAAAAAAAAAAAAAAAAACTAAAATAGGATTCTTGACCAGATGGCTGTTATAACTAGTTCAGATTTTATTGAAGTGTTTGCACTGCTTTTTGTTCACATCACACCGCTTATGTTATGAGGTGTTAAGTGATCATCCAGTTTTTTTTTTTTTATTTTTAGCCCACCTTGTTTGTGTTCCTGTCAGCTGATATAATTCAATGCTAGAAAGTTAATGAGTTGTTTTCAGTGAGATTCAGGGCATTCAAGAAATACACTAGCTCTGGGACTTCCCTGGTGGTCCAGTGGTTAAGACTCTGCACTTCTACTGAAGGGGGTGCAGGTTCCATCCCTGGTTGGGGAACTAAGATTAAAATAAAGCTAAGTAGAATACAGGCCCCAATAAAAACACGAACACGCTTACACCTGTGTTAAGTGAATGATTCCATGCCAAGGAGAGGAGAAATGTATGCAGATAACTCAGGTGTAGGAGTTTAGGAGTCAAGGTTAGATAAATGTAGTCACTGGAGAGAACAGAGGGCAATAACCTCCCTGTGAAACTGGGAGGGAAATGCAATTACCAGGGACTCAGGAACAGAGCAAGGGTCAGCCAAGAACAAGAAGATAGGCAGATCTTGGTTACCGGAAAAGTTCTTGGTTACTAGAAATCCAGAAACCAAGGTCAAGGCAGTCACAGGAAAGAGCAAAACCAACTCTTTCCTGAGCTAATGAATTTCCAACAAGGCCTTTGGAGACTCCTGCCCATAAGCATCCTCCCTAGAGTGGGAGGGAGACTGAGCCTGGAGGTGGGAGGTGAGAGAGAGTAGTCAGGAGCCCGGAAGAGCTCTAAGACAAGTTCACTACACTAGACAAATGAACTGCTTCCTCAGAACCTCAACTGCTGACTGATAAATTACTGCTACAAGAAGACTTATTTATCTCCTAGATCTAAAAGGAGCTGACTCTGGAAAAAATTATGAAGACAATATCTTGTGTTCAATGTATGTAAACCCTCTTCCAACCCCCAAGTTAACTTCAAAAATCAAAACGCATTCACTTTAGGGACTTCCTTTGTGGTCCAGCGGTTAAAACTCTGTGCTCCCAATGGAGGGGGCCCAGGTTTGATCCCTGGTCAGGGAACTAGTGTGCATGCCACAACTAAAGATCCCGTGTGCCACAACTAACACCTGGCATAGCCAAAGTAAATAAATAAATTAAAAAAAAAAAAAAAAAAGACCTCACATATGGGGACCTCTGAAGAAAGGTTAGTTGAATAAATCAATGAAGGAAAGAATGACTCTAGGTTGAAATGTTAGTTATTGTTTAGGGGGGGGGTTGGTTTCAAGGGGTTTTGTTTGTTTTTTGGCCAGGCTGTGCGGCTTGTGGGATCTTAGTTCCCTGACCAGGGGTCACACCCGGGCCCCCTGCAGTGGAAGTGCCGAGTCCTAACCACTGGACAGTCAGGGAAGTCCCTGAAATTTTAGTTTCTGAAGGCAGTTATTTAAATAGAAGTCTGTAGGATTTATCTCCCCTCCCCTCTTCCTAACACTATTCCAAATTTTTGAACCATGCAATTGAGAGAGACTGACCCCACCCCCAGGTCAAGAGTGGACCCTCCTGGGCTTGATCCAATCAGCATATACCACGTCCCTCTCTGGTCTTCACAGTTGGTTTAGGACAAACACAGTACCCGAGTCAGGGCAGTGGGTGGGTCAATGAGGCTACATTTAGGAGTTTTATTTAAGCTATTGAGGATGCTGCGTCTCTCTTTTCTTCTGGATTTGAACATGGAAATAATTAGGCCCAGAAGCTTCTAGAAACGAATCCTAAAAACCAATAAATGGAAAGCAAGAATCCAGGATTTATAGACTCATGTGGGCCCTGGGTTAAACCTTTCTCAAAGCTGGACTTTACGCTATGTTCACCTGTACATTTTCCTTATTGTTTAAGTCACTAGGAGTTTGCTTTCTGTTTCTTGCTATGGAAAGATCATTAGCTGATATAAGCTTACATGATTTGCAGGAAGTTGAAACACAGTATTCATTTATGGACATCTCCTAACTCCCAAACCGTCATATAACCAAAAGACCATTCTCCTCATAATATATCCAGTAAGGCAGAGTTATATACTTGTATACAATTCATGAGAGATAATGAATTTGTGTAAAAGTAATTAAACTATGGTAGCTGTGGTCATGTCAGGAGTCGGTTGCAACACAATAATTAGAGTCAAGGAACTTGAATTCCCATGGCCCTGGAGATATTATCAAGTCTCTTAGGAAACACTGTTGCGATACTACCTAAAGTGACATTTAAATCTTCCTTCATGTTCCTCGTAGTCAGATTGTGACAGACAGTTCCTGCTTAAAAGAAAACAGTCACTTCTCTGACACAATTATTTTCCACTGAAAACAAAACATCAAACTGAAAGGAAAAGAGACTGTTTAAATAATAAGTCAGTTATTTATTAATGCTATCAGGTAATGCAATCCTGGCAGCTAGAAAATTGGATTCAAGTTTTGAATTGCTCCAATTTTGCCCTAGAAGTTGTCTGGCAAACACACCAGAAGCCTACAGCTTATGTGAATAGAGGGAAATGAGCCCTGATCACTATTTGTGAGACACCTTTGTTCAAATAAAGATGAAATATGGAAAGATAGGGTCTACTATTCTTTTAGCCCACATTTCCTTTTCCACTGAAGGATGCCCCAGACTTCAGGATATGGAAAGTATTTTGTTTACCACCATTATTCCTGACCTCTGAGGGGCAACATATTTTTTAATTTATAGAATTTCTGGAGAATCATGATTTTCTGGGTTTACAAAAGTCCATTTTTGACTAATTTCTTAAAAAAAAAAACCTGGATATTTTTGATGGTGAATTTCTGAGTTAAGGAAACAACACAGTATAACAGAAAAAAGGTCTCACCAGGAGCTGAACACTCTCTGGTCACTTTATGTATCTCATTAAGTTTCTGTATAGACTAAATTTCTCAGTCTCTAGGCCTCAGTTTCCTCATTTGTGAACAGATCAGCTGATCTTGAGGGTCCCTTCTCTAGAGATCTAGGAGTCTATGAGCAATATGCTTACACTACTATAACTATAGTTTGAAACTACACATCCTCTACAGCTTTTAGTCCTTCATAGTAACAATCAGGAATAAATTGTCAGGTATAGGATGAAAATATTCGAGAAGGATTCTCAGTTAGGGAATCAAATACCTCAAATTTGGGAGGAGCATTGAGTTTTATTTAAAAAAAAAAAAAAAAGCCTAGGGCTAACTTTTGAGATTCAGGTACTTTCAAGGTTTGCTGAAAAACAGTGATTAAGTAATAAGACATTGTTCTTAAGTCTGCCTGGCCCTTGTATTAGGAAATTCTTCCTGGCCCCTCTTTGGTTAGAGTTTGTCATGAAAGAAATAAATAGAAAAATTGCAGGGCATATTACTTCAGCATATTACATGTACAAGGGCCCTGAATATTAAATAAATGGCTTCATGTGACATCTTTTTAGTTTCAAATTTGAGTTAAATTAGCAGGTTGCTTTGTAAGAGACATATCAAACAACAGTAAACCAAGCATCCATACTCCAATAAAAATTAATTTAAAAAAAGTAAACCAAAGTTCTCTGGAGACTGATGGCTTAGCCCTTTCTATAATTGAAAATAGTTTTGTGTTTTTGACAGAGCTCTGTGGGGTTTAAATTTTTTTTAATTAAATTAAGTAGAAAAATCAATATAAAAAACGAAATGTATGGTGCATAACAGGCTATAATTACAGTTCTGGCTTCACTTGCACTTTTTTAGTGAAAAAAGCATATATTAATTTGAATGATATGAAATTGCTATCTTCATAGGTCAAAATTTCATTTGGTTTCACCTAATACCTTGTAACTCATTTATTAAGGTGTTAGTTCTTAGCCTGTTACTGAAGAACTTAAATCTTCCTTTAAGGAGGAAAAAAAAGGGTTGCAGTTAGGAATTGTGGGTCTCAGGGTTTGTAATGGGAGGAGCCAGTTACACTAAAGTGCTTTTTTCCCAACCACTTAAACTATCAAAGTAGAACAACATGTACATGGTTTTAAAAAAATCAAACTACAAGATGAAACGAACTACAAATGAAAAGTACATGTATCCTCTCTCCTATCCCATTGGAAAAACATACATGATTTTCACTGAACTCCCTAGAGGTAATCACTTTAAATCCTTTCTTGCTTTATTTCATTTGGTCACTGCTATGGTCTGAATGTTTGTGCCCCCCCAAATCCATAAATTGAAATCCTAACCCCTAAGATGATTGTATTAGGAGGTGGGGCCCTTGGGAGGTGCTTAGGTCACGAGGGTGAAACCCTCATAAATGGGATTACTGCCCTTACAAAAGAGGCTACAGAGAGATCCCTCCCCTCTCGGCCATGTGAGGGTACAATTAGAAGTCTGCAACCTGGAAGAGGGCTCTCACATCACCATGTCAGGACACTGATCTTGGACTTCCAGCCTTCAGAACTGTGAGAAATAAATTTCTGTTGTTTATAAGCCACCTGGTCTATGGTATTTTGTTATAGCAGCCTGAATGGATTAAGGAAGTCAGTCACTCTCTCCTTAGCTCCAAATAATACGCTTATATACATTTTTTGTTTGTTTGTTTTTTGGCCACCTTGCATGGCTTACAGGATCTTAGTTCCCTCCCCAACCTGGGACTGAACCGACGGCCTTGGCACTGAAAGCAGGGAATCCTAACCACTGGACCACCAGGGAATTCCCAATATACCTATCTTTTTATTTGTCAAATTTTAACACTATTAACTCTCTGCCAAGGAAGATGATAAATGAGCTATTTATGTACTATATCCCACTTCATCCTCCATTTCATATTTTTTAGCCATAGTATTATTTTATTATTAATAATATGTAGTATTATCCAGTTTTTGTTTGTGTTTTGGCTTCGTTGGATCTTTGTTGCTGCGCGCGAGCTTTCTCTAGTTGTGGTGAGTGGGGACTCCTCTGTTGTGGTGCACGGGCTTCTCATTGCGGTGGCTTCTCTTGTTGCGGAGCATGGGCTCTAGGCATGCAGGCTTCAGTAGTTGTGGCACAGGGGTTCAGTAGTTGTGGCTCGCAGGCTCTAGAGCGCAGGCTCAGCAGTTGCGGCGCACGGGCTTAGTTGATCCACAGCATGTGGGATCTTTCCCTACCTTGTCCCCTGCATTGGCAGGCATATTCTTAACCACTGCGCCACCAGGGAAGTCCTATTATTTAGTATTTACTTTATTTTTCCATTGGTTATAGTTATAACTTTAAAGAACATACTTAAACCTCCATTCCAGTTCCACCATCTTTAAACTCTTTACTCTTAACATTTCTTACCTTCTTATTTATTATGTAAAAAAATGAACACTTCTACACTTCCTTTCAACTTTTTTCCTTCAACTCTCTCCTACATAAAGCCCTTGACTTCTGTCAACCCCACCATTACTTTTATATTGTCATAATTTACAACATTTACATTTTCTTCTGTGATTGGTCATTCAGTTGACTCTGAAGAATTGCAAGTCAATAAGCTGCAATTTTACTATTTTGATTATGAAAATAGTATTCACTGTAGAACAAAATGCATCTGTTAGAATAGAAAAAGTAAATCTATACATAAAATAGATAATCAACAAGGACCTACTGTACAGCACAGGAAATTCTACTCAATATTCTGTAATAACCTATATGGGAAAAGAATCTGAAGAAGAATGAATATATGTATATGTAGAACTGAACCACTTTGTTGTACACCTGAAACTGACACAACGTTGTAAATCAACTATACCCCAATATAAAATAAAAAGTAAATTAAAAAAAAAGAAAAAGTAAATCCATATCACTAGCCCTGTGCCAATAGAAAGGAGGCTCCAGGGCTTCCCTGGTGGCTCAGTGGTTAAGAATCTGCCTGCCAGTGCAGGGGACACGGGTTTGAGCCCTGGGCTGGGAAGATCCCATATGCCGTGGAGCAACTGGGTCCGAGGGCACAGCTACTGAGCCTGCACTCTGGAGCCTGCGAGCCACAACTACTGAGCCCGTGTGCCACAACTACTGAAGCCTGCACGCCTAGAGCCCGTGCTCCGCAACAAGAGAAGCCATCACAGTGAGAAGTCCGCGCACTGCAATGAAGAGTAGCTCCCGCTTGTTGCAACTGGAGAAAGCCCTTGCACGCAGCAACGAAGACCCAACACAGCCAAAAATTAAAATTAATTAATCAAAAAAAAATAAAGGATGCTCCAAACATTGAGATTATATAATTACATTTTCAAACGCTCCATGAGTTGCCACATTTTAGTTTGCTTTATATTTGGAACACAGTTTTCTGCTGATTTTAATTGCCTTTCATTTAACAAAAGAAGCACATGCCTTCACCATATGATTAAATTTGTCCAGGATCTTAATCCCAGTCTCCATGGCCATGGAATCTACTTTCTGCTTGAAGATATTCTTCTCCCTTTAAAATCTGTTGTTCTCTTAGCCTGCTGTATACAGTTGTTATTTTAGACCTCCTCTTCATAGCACTCCTGGGTTAGGACCAGTGTTTCTTGCACCCCAGGTTTTTCTCTTTCTTGGATACCTTTTCCTTTTTACTGGTCCATCTTTAACTGATGTTTTCAGAAAGGATTTTTGAGAGGTGGACTTTCTGAGTTCTTACATGTCTGAACATGTTTCCACTTTACCCTTATAGCTTAGCTGGGTATGGGATTCTGATGCTCAGAACTCTGCAGGCAGTCCACCACTGTCTCTAGCACTTTTGTTGATGAGAAGACTGGTGCCAATCAGGTTTTTGTTCTGTTGTAGTTGACCTGTTGTTTGTTCTCTGGAAGCTTTTAGGAACTTCTCTTAGTATTTGATGTACTATAAAATCACAAGGTTAGGGTTAAGTATGGCTCTATTTTTATTTATTTTGTTTGGCACTCAGTAAGCTCTTTCAGTTTGAAGACTTCTATCTTTTCTCAACTCTAGGACATTTTTTTTTCTGTATTTCTCTCACTATTTTCTCCCCCACATTTTCTTACCTCCTTCTGGAACTATTAGTTCACTATTGTCCCTCCTGGATTGAACCTAGATAGTCTTTGGACTTTTAAAAATACAGTGTTTCTTTCGTCTTTTTGCTTTACATTCTGGGAGAGTCCATTGACCTTTTCTTTCAGCCCTTATGTTGATTTTTTAAATTATAGGAATTAATTATATTTTAAATTTTCAATATTTTTTTGTCTCATATATATACATACATACATATATATATTTATATACATATACTTGTCTTTGTCTTATGGATACAACAGCTTCTCAACTTTACCTCTGGTTACTAATTAGAATACAAAAAAATTATCTTATGTTCCCAGAATTATCTGTTTCCCATTAGTTCAGCTGTTTTTTTTTTTTAAATCGTTCTTTTGAAAACATTACATCCATACCTTCTTCCGGTTATTTTTCAACTAAGTGAACTTTTCTTGTGCATCAAGAAAATTTCCTATCCTTTGGCCCCATTTTAAAAAAACATTCTATCCTGGAAAATTTCAAGGATATACAAAGTAAACAAAGTATAATGAACTTCATCCACCCATCACCCAGCTTCAATAAACATCAATATTCTACCATTCTTGTTTCACTTACAACTTCACCTACTCCTGTAAATTTTGATAACCAAATTATTAATTACTCTTTCATATTGATTTGGTCTTTTGAATTTATTTTTCATTTAGTAAAAAATCCTGTTAGATCATATCATACACTTTTTCATAAAACACCTAACACAGTGGATGACAGTATTAGAAATTATACCCAAAAACCCCCTACCATTTACAGAGCGCTTTCTGTGCCAGACACTGTGCTCATGCTTTATGAAAGCACTGGTTCATTTTATTCAAGATAATCAACAATGCAACTGTGTGCCCTTTAACCTGCAAAGTATGTAGAGATGCTGTTTGTTAAAGGATTAGTAAAAGTATTCAATATTAAAATCAATGTGTGGAAAAGGACATTTTCTGTGAAGAGAATATATATATTCATGACTGTGTTTCTCAGATACAATAAAATCCCAACACAATTATAGCTGTTGCTTGTGGGGAAGAAAGGACTATTTCTAAGGAAATCTTAATATCTATTCTCTGAGGGACAATGGTCTTTCAGTGATTTAGTATCACAGTCCTAGTTATAACACCAAGTTATAAATAAGATGCTGTTTTAAGAACTGAAATACTTTTTTCTGTATAAACAATTCTAAAATTCAGGAATAGGGACTTCCCTGGTGATCCAGTGGGTAAGACTCCATGCTCCCAATGCAGGGGGTCCGGGTTCAATCTCTGGTCGGGGAACTAGATCCCGCATGCATACCACAACTAAAGATCCCACATGCCACAACAAAGATCCCACATGCCGCAAAGAAGACCTGGCCCAGCCTAAATAAATAATAAAATAAATAAATAAATAATATTAAAAAAATAAAATTCGGGAATAAACAAAGAGTTTTAGAAAATTAAGAGCCCAAATATCTTGTTTATGCCCACAGAAAGTAGAAAATGGATTTTGCTGATTGGAGAGCATACTCAGCCAGTGGCCTACAACCATTTCTCTCTCATTCTGCCTCATTCAGCTTTGTTAAGTTTTCCCAGAACTTTGCCGTCATTCACTGTGGAAGCAGTATTGGGTGGTGGAGGAGAGATGGGCATTGAATCACTGTGCTGCTGTTTGATACCTTTTTGACCATGGGTGAGTCACTTAATTTCTCTAAACCTCCGTTTCCTCATTTACAAAATTAGGGAACTAATACCTCCTTCTTAGGGTATTTGTGAAGATTAAGAAATAAATCACACTAAGCAAGTGGTCCGGGGCCTAGGACTTGGTATGTATAAATGATCATTGTTATTATTGCTGTGGGATTCATAGGTATCCTCTACAGTAGGGAAGCCAGATTTAGCAAATGAAAAAACAAGACATCCAGTTAAATTTGATTTTCAGATAGACAAGAATCTTTTTTTTAATGTAAGTATGTCTCAAATATTACAGGGAATATACTTATACATATCACCTATCTGAAATTCAAATTTAAGTGGGCATCCTGTATTTTATCTGGCAAAATAACTTCTCTTTTAAAAGGGAGACTTGAGTATGGTAAAGTAAATCGACAGGGAATAAAGCTGTGATTAAATTTGATATTTCATCTGCTCATACTTGGTAGGCCAATATCCCCCAAAACACTTAGTATTTTCTCTTGCAAGTAATGCTCAAGTATCATGTATCAGAGAAACAAATAGTTCCTGCATTTTGGATTAGGAATCAGACTCCCTGACTTCAGGCTATACTACAAAGCTACAGTAATCAAGACAATATGGTACTGGCACAAAAACAGAAACATAGATCAATGGAACAAGATAGAAAGCCCAGAGATAAACCCATGAACCTATGGTCAACTAATCTATGACAAAGGAGGCAAGGATATACAATGGAGAAAAGACAGTCTCTTCAATAAGTGGTGCTGGGAAAACTGGACAGCTACATATAAAAGAATAAAATTAGAACACTCCCTAACACCATACACAAAAATAAACTCAAAATGGATTACAGACCTAAATGTAAGACAAGACACTATAAAACTCTCAGAGGAAAACATAGGAAGAACACTCTTGACATAAATCACAGCAAGAGTAATGGAAATAAAAACAAAAATACACAAATGGGACCTAATGAAACTTCAAAGCTTTTGCACAGCAAAGAAAACCATAAACAAGACGAAAAGACAACCCTCAGAATGGGGGAAAATATTTGCAAATGAATCAATGGACAAAGGATTACTCTCCAAAATATATAAACAACTCATGCAGCTCAATATTAAAAAACAAACAACCCCAAAAAAAAAAAAAACAAACAACCCAACCCAAAAATGGGCAGAAGACCTAAATAGACATTTCTCCAAAGAAGACATACAGATGGCCAAGAAGCACATGAAATTAAAAAAGAAATAAAATAAAAGGGAGACTTGGGTATGGTAAAGTAAATCTACAGGGAATAAAGCTCTGATTAAATTTGATATTTCATCTATTCATACTTGGTAGGCCTATATCCCCCAAAACACTTAGTATTTTCTCTTGCAAGTAATGCTCAAGTATCATGTATCAGAGAAACAAATAGTTCCTGTATTTTGGATTAGGATGTAAACTTTTCCCCAAACTGAAATCTGTTGGATCAGGTATTATACTAAACTAGGCATGAGTTTTGAAAATACTTACTGAATTATATTTGTATTTAAGTACTTAATTGGAAAACCACAAAGCACTACATATGAAAAGCATATTAATGACTACAAATGTCTGACAGCATTCAGTATCTTTGAAACACTATTTCATAAAGTTCTTGTTTACCATGTTTTCGTTGTATGTGCCAGGTAATTATTTCTTGAAGTGTGCTTATTGTGTTATTAACTCACACACAAAATAAATAAAGCAGAGGGTTTTTTTGTTTTCTTTTTGTTTTTTTGCTGCGTTGCGTCTCCTTTGCTGCTCTAGTTGCGGCGAGCGGGGGCTACTCCTCATTGCAGTGCGTGGGCTTCTCATTGAGGTGGCTTCCCTTGTTGTGGCACGTGGGCTCAGTAGTTGTGGCATGCGGGCTCCAGAGCGCAGGCTCAGTAGCTGTGGTGCACGGGCCCAGTTGCTCCGCGGCATGTGAGATCTTCCCAGACCAGGGCTCGAACCCATGTCCCCTGCATTGGCAGGCGGATTCTTAACCACTGCACCACCAGGAAAGTCCAAGCAGCTTTATATTTTATTCCAAATAGACTCTGTATCTTCCCTCTTACCCAAACTAGAAAGCCTGTTATCAGCTCTACCAATATTTTAGCTGTCCTCTAATTTGTAGTTAGATTTTTAATGAGACAAAAATAGTTAACTACTTCCATTCCTCAGTTCCCTTTCGACCTTATTTATGAACTAAAGAAATGCATTCTAGTCTGCTTGCACGATGTTTTGCTATTTGTAGTACTATTTTCATGCCAAATTTTACAAAATGCTTCTACAAATCTTTTGCTGTCATTGGCTCAACAAAGTAACTGGATTTGGTTATCATTCCCAAGGTCATAATTTTAAATTTAGCTTTCGTAAGCGCAGGGGGAAAATCATTTTATAATAATATATTCTTCTATTCCTTTTCCATTTGTGAAAGGCATAATTCATAATTCCTTGTTTTGATAAACAAAGTGAGGAAACAAAAGCAACGCCAGAATTTTGTTATCCATTTACTCCTTTAAAGCATTTGCTGGCTGTTTAAACTGTCGGATGGATCACAATGTATCATTCCAAACGGTAAGATGTGTGCTACATTTCTTCATTCATAATTTTTTATTTGCTAATAAAACATAGGCAGTGCTCCATTTCTTTTTTCCAAAAAAAGAAAAAAGAAAAGAAAGAAAGCACCTCCTGCCCAAACTCCTATTTAAGTCTTTTCATGCTGTCCCAACAGTCTCAAAGCATTGTACTCTTCAGCT
The DNA here is from genome assembly GCF_003031525.2 of Neophocaena asiaeorientalis asiaeorientalis. Taxonomy (NCBI): domain Eukaryota; kingdom Metazoa; phylum Chordata; class Mammalia; order Artiodactyla; family Phocoenidae; genus Neophocaena; species Neophocaena asiaeorientalis. The sequence continues at coordinate 2,591,935 of NW_020175528.1, forward strand.
CCATCTCGTGTAGGAAAACATCGACTGCACCCTCAGCTCTGACCAAGGGGAGCAACCAATAGAGTGGAAAAGATGAAAAGCCGCGAACAGTATTTAGGCATCAAGACTAAACGAAGAATTGATTTCCTGTAAAGAGTCTGAGTGTTTGAGAAAAAGCAGGTCTTGCGGTTGACAGGAAACTCAGGAAAGCATGTGTATTGATTTCATTGATCAATTAAATCTGGGGAAAACTATACTGCATTTAGTTAATACTGGCATGTTTAGGATGAAATTCCCATTGACCCAAGAATCCTAGTTGACTCCTTCAAAAGAGCGAAGTCAGGGCATTCTCTGAGCGAAGGTATGTAATACACCGTACACCCTCACGAGATACTACAGCGGATTATCTTTTAGTCACGTCATAGAGCCCAGAGGAAAACGCCTGGAAACGGTTTGGGGAGACGGTGGTGAAGTCCCGTCCTCGGTGGACTGGAGTCGTTTCCGCTCTCTGCTAGTCCCGCGCCGCCGCAGGCTAGGAAGCGAGGGGACTCCGGATCCCGGTTGCCCGCAGCATCTCCCCAGAGTTCTTCTGAAAAACCAGCGGGTTAGGGATGCTCATCTTTTTCTTGTCATTATAAATCTGCTTCTTATTAAGCTCTCATGATTTTTTAAGTTGCTATGCGTAGTTTTTGCTTTTTCTTCTTGCCGGGAAGAGGGAGCGCCGAGCGTCCCGGAGCCAAGCCGGGTACCACCGAGCGGGGCCGTGGCCGTGGGCGGGGCGTCTTCACAGCTTCCAGCTGCGCCCCGCCGCCGGCTGGAGGCGGTAGCGGCGGCGGCGGGGCCTGAACGGCGCGGGGATTGGTTGCGGAGGGCGGAGACGTCAGGCTCCCGCGGCCGGAGCGGTGGTCCGGCTAGGCGCGGCGCAGCGCAGTCGGGTCGAGCGCTCACCACAGAGAGGAGGTTTCCTAGGCCGTCCCGCCTTCTGCCGCCGTCGCCGGGCTGCGCCGCTCGAGCCCGGACGCGCCTCTGCGCTCCTCGCCGCTTCCACCCCCGCGGCCGCCGCTCCCCTCGACGTCCGCACACACACCATGACGAAGAAAGAGAAGAAGTCCTTCAACCAGAGCCTGGCCGAGTGGAAGCTCTTCATCTACAACACGACTACCGGAGAGTTCCTGGAGCCCACCGCCAAGAGCTGGGGTTTGATCTTGCTCTTCTACGTAGTTCTTTTTTTTTTTTTTTT
>NW_020175528.1:2593291-2599798 GCF_003031525.2 Neophocaena asiaeorientalis asiaeorientalis
GGCGAGCGAGGCTGCGGGGCCCGCTGGCAGCCGCCGCCGGGCCGCGCCGGTTCCTTCCTCCCTGCCGGGAGTGGGCCACACGTGCTGCCCGGGCCTGCGGCGCCGGAAGCCGGTAAACCCTTGCCCGAACCCCGAGCGCGTGGGGGCTGAGCGCCCGGCCTCCTTTGTACGGAGCGCGCCGGCCCGGAGAGGCCTGGCGGAGGCGGCCAGCGGCGCCGAGCGGTTTGGGGAAGCCCGACCTTGCCCCACGCCCGGGGAGAGGAAATTTCCACTCCCGCCGCTATCTTGTGACTCGTCCACGCTGCCACCCTAGCTGGTCGGAAGAGTGTGAGTGTTAAGTGTGTGGTCTGCACTCATGTTTTAAGCACAGAAGTACACGGTACACGAAAGTGCACTTGAGTTTGGACAGTAAAAAGACCGTTTAAAAGGTTGCTTTCTCCCTAATTCCTTTATAATGACACAGGTTTTCTTACCAACGTGCTTCATTGGGGGAAAGTAAATCCGGTCTGAATGGCACAGTTTTTTTTCCTGTGCCTTCAAAACGTGTGATGATTGAATTTGCTAGCAGTTTTTCCTCTGCGTGGGTTCTTTGTTTTAAAAGAAATATTTAAACCATCCGCCAGTGTGGTGCTGCTTTGGAGTGACTCTTTTTTTTTTTTGGAAAAATTATGTTTATATCTGAATAAGGACTAGTGCGCTTCCTCCTCCCCCCTTTACACTTAAGTAAACTAGTTTTTCTTTCCTTTTGAAAAATATTTTGTTAGTTGGTCATGACAGACCTTTTTTTCTGAGTGAGAATATTTCTAGAGTTGAGAACTATTCGGGCATGACATTGTCAAGAGAAGCACGAAGAGAGTAAATTTGCTCTGACTTAGAAAATAGACTGGCTGTTGCTTGAAATCGGCTCCTCCAGAGTGGAAAGGTGGCTTAAAGTCCTATCACAAGGTGAAAGGGGCCTTGGAGGTTTTTTAGCCCAAACCCTGCTTTAGAGACGAGAAAAATGAGCCCCAGAGAGGTTTCGTTTTTACTTTGTGTAAAATTACATATTCCAAAGAGCCAAGAAAAGAACCAGTTGTCCTTTAAACCTAGTCCAGCGGTGGTATTATTTTACACATGCCTTGCCTAACTGCATGGTAATCACTCACGATTTTTTTTCGAATGGCTGTCTGTGGGGAACCCACTAATGTGATGAGGAAATAGATCTTGCATCTGGAATTAAATGGGGGAAAAAACTGTGAACAGTTATTATTGTTTCTAGAGTGTCCTCACTTTCTGCTGAAGGAATTTATGAGTGGTGGAGAGTGGTTAATTTGTGTAGACTACCTTTCTCAGTGCCTTCTCATTTCCAGTAGTAAGTGTCTGCACTTTGTGTTAGAATGACATTTCTTAGTGCAGGTTGTGCTCCTTATCTAACCTTTGTATTATATGCTTTTGGGGTAGAGATTTTATTTGGTACGTGCATTTAAATAGATAACACGCACAAATTATCAGAGTATGCGGCATCATGTAAGGGCAGTGGGAGTAGTACAAGTAAAGTTGGGATTAGTTTTGGAAGGATTAAGGCAAGACCTTTTTTTTCAAAATCGAAAATATCAACAAATAGTAAATTTCTGGGTTTATTGTAATAATAGTAAGCCAGCCGGCGAATGGCATAAATAGGTGAAAGCTATCCATAATCCTATCCCAGTATAAGGGCACTCACTCCAAGGAAATGTGGAGGAGTGGTGCCTGGAGGCTGAAATCCATACTCAGCTCCCTGGGCTGTGTACCCTAGAGCATGGGGTGTGCCTGGAGAAAGCGTATCTTCTTGTAGTTCTCAGAAAGGCAGTGTATGAGTGAGCTGCCTAATCTCATCACCCCAGAGACGTCCACTATTCATATTTTGGTATATGTCTGGGCAGACTTTAAAAATGTGTATAATGTTACTATTAATTTTTTTTTAACAAAAAGAGATCATACCGTAAGTGTTGCTTTATAATCTTTTGAGTATATTGTGGGCATCTTCCCATGTTAATAAATAAAGACCTATATCACCACTTTTGATAGCTGGCTAGTGTTCCATTGTATAGTTAGACGTACTGGGATTTTTTTTTTTTTTTAAGTTTACTAATGTGTACCGTATGTATACATGGGAGATACCCAGGGTAATAGGAGTAACTCCTGATTTTTTTTTTAACCAGTGCATTATTGTATGTATTGGTCCCTCCTCCTCCCATTCCCTTCATCCTTGTACATTTTTGCAAGTTTATTTCCTTGAGATATGCTTCTACTGGTGGAATTTCTGGGTTGTGGATAACATTATGTACGTTTTATATTCTGAAAACATGTTATAGGCTTTTTAATTAAACCTCATTAGTGCAAATTTTTTCTTTTAGTCGCTTTTGAAATTAATGGCGGGGGGGGAATTATTACATCTATTTTTCTTTTTTTTTTTTAACATCTATTTTTGACCTAGGTAAATTTGCTGGGCTGCTGGCATATAAAGAAAACCTTTCTCTACCTCAAGGATTCTATAAAGACATTTAAGATGTTTCCTGATTTTATTTTTTACAGTCAAGGCTTCAGTACATTTGTCCCATGTAATCTGAGGTTCCTCTCCAAGTGCATTATCTATGTTAAAAACACATGTTTAAAAAGCAATTTTGCAGTTTACCTTGGGGATAAAGTGAAAATACTACGTTTCATCTCATTGCCTTATTTAAAACAGCTGTGTGAAGAATTTGATTAGCTTCTTGTATATTTGGTTAATATGTGACACTTGGTTACAGCAGTTTCAAAGTGCTTATATAAACGCACTTACCTCATTCCATCTTCACAACTTTCTACGCACACCATGTAGGTGATCAAAGGTGATCAAAGTGTTCCTAAGAGCTGTTTTCTCAAGCTGGACAGTAAGGATGCATCAGGAATAAGTAGTTGCCTTTTACGAAAACACAGGACAAAGACAATTTTTAGCACCTTGTGGCTATGTTGCAGATATTAAACCTAAATGTATTACGTACAATTAGAGTAAAAGGCAGCTCAAAGATCATCTAGTGTTATTTAGTTGTAGACAGTGGACCATGTGTTGCAGTTAACATTTTTTAAAATAATGAAATAGAATAGAAAAATTATCAAAGTTTATTCTGCCTAATAAGTTTATTCTAAGAGAAAATATCATTCTGTGAAACTTTTTGTATATTCAGATACCTTGGTGTAAAATGTATTTCTTACTGTGGCTCACAATCAAGAAAAGGTTGAAAGCCACTAATCTAGCCCTGTGCCCTCATTTTCATACGTGAGAAAATTGAACCCACAGATCTGATCTGTCAGAATTCACTTACTCAGCTAGTGATAGAATCCTTGGCCTCAGACTCTCCAAGGACAGAGCTTTTTTTTTTTTTTAAACATGATGTAATGTCATTTAATGACATCTGCTTGTGGGCTTCTTTGGAGTTCATTATCTTAAGGTTATTTGTCAATAAATGCTTTATTTTAACATGGACCTAAAACTCAAGTTACTGATTCCAAGCAGGGTCAGGATTCTGGACCCAAACTACTAATATCTACATTTTGTTCATGTGCTTCTCTTTATTACAGGTCTCTTTTATTATAGGTCACATTATATATGAAGTGCTGTTTTTTCAGTCACCTGCTCCCATTCTGGGTTATGCCTCAGTAAATGCTCTGCTTTGGAGATCAGGCTCCATCCCATCTTGGGTGTCTGACTGTAGGGGAGAAGGCAAGTGTGTTTATTTTCCCAGTTTTGTAAGGTATTCTTTGTCCTGTGGAGTGACATATTAAACTTTACAAAAATATGCACTGTTGGGAAAGTAACAGGACTTGCCTTACCCTGTGTGGAGGCTATAAATATGAAGGGCAGTGGTGGGTGTGGCAGCGGCAGCAGCTGAGGCTAACCGAGCTGTCCCCCAGCAGGAGGCAGCACTTCTGGACTGCTAGTGGAAGGGAGGGAGGGGGCAAGTGTGTGTGTGATGTTCCAGATACCTTTGTAATTACAGTAGTATGTGCTTTACTGTGTTAAAGAGCAGCCTCCCCTCACCCCCGAAGTAATTCCATTTCTTTGAAATTAACTTTTGAATTTATATTTTTAGAATTAATTTAGTTGTATTAAAAGAAGTTTAAAAACCCTCCTGTCCTTAGTAACAACTTTACTGTGATTTATCATTGTGTTTGATTAAGGACCGTTTAACGCTTTTATGTTCCAAACACTTTTATTGAAATATGCCAAGAGTACATGGGCAGCACACATGTATGAGCAGGAAAAAAAATCACATGTACAATAATTGTTAAAAAGTGAAGGTTAATCTTAGGAGATATCAGTTCCCCTTCCCCTCCCCCTTTCGACTTCCGGCATTTCCATTATGGTTAAGCCTCTACTAACCTAGCATTTAAAAAAAGGGAATTGTGTAATAGGAAAAAAAAATTAACTTTGGAAGATAAATTTATTATGTTCTAATTATGCATTCATTATATTGATTTTGAAGTAAAACCTGCCATCTTTAATCACATAGAGTAACCACTGTTAACATTTTCCTATGTATAAAGTTTTTTCAAATGTATAAATAAAATTTGAAAATACACAGTTAGATATACGTAGTTTGATCACTTAACGTTTAAGGGGAATGTTTTTTATTCCTCTGCCACTTTCTGTTGGGGTATCCCTGGCCCTCTCCATCACTTCTGTGGGGACTGTCCACACTTCCTGCTAGAACTTACATGTTCTGGTGGCTTTAGTTATTATCTCCGTTTGAGACCCCCAAATCTGCATTTCTAGTCCCTAAGACTTTTTTGTATTCTTATTACCAAATGCCTGTCAGAAATCTTCAGTTGGATGTTTCATGGGCACCTCTTCGTGTAACTCTGTTGCCCTCAGGGCTCCTTAGCACGACAGGCAGACTCTTTGCAGTCTGGTTGGCATATTTCTCCCCTGTCATCTCTACTGTTCCACATAGTTCTCTCCCACTGCTTTTGGGCCTGTTTCCTAGCTTCCGAGCCTCTCCTTCCTTCAACTTGGCCTGGCTACTCAGATGTCAGCTGTGATGGCCTGATCTCTGGTAAACCTTTTCGAACCATTCTTTGCCTTGAGACTGGGTCAAGTGCTCCAGTGTATTCTATGATACCTTTTTCTAGTATAGTATTTATGACTTCAACAGTATTGTTGTTACCCGCTTATTAGACATAAGCTTCTTATTCACATCTTACCCGTCTTGAATTCCCTAACACCTAGCCTGTTGCCCGGCACTTAGTGGGAATGTAATAAGACGTGGTTGAATGAATGAACAGTATTATGAAATGTTTCCAGTCTAATTAAATGTAATTAGTCTTCTGCAACATTGTTTTTAATGTCTTTGATGGTTTTGGTGTATCATAGCATAATGGTTCACCCAGTGTTTGGGCATTTTCCTTTTTTTTTTTTTTCCTTTTTGCTTCAGCACTGATGGTTTTCATAGTTCAGTGTTCAGAAAAAGCTTCCACTTAACTTTCTCAGGGAGACTGAGAAAGAGACTCAGCTGAGTTTGACATGCCCCTGTCGTGCATCTGATTAGGATAACAGAACCAGGGTAATTATCCAGGCCTCCTGTGTCCTGCTTTATTGCTCTATTCTGCTTCTTATATGGCTCTTATGAGAACTTCATAAAGATTTTTCTTTTCTTTTTAAACTTACCTGCTCTCAGATTTAATGGGGGTTTATTTAATAGTATCATCCTCTCCCTACAGGGTGCTATTTAACTAATAATATTTTTAAAAAGAATTCCCTAACTTAACAACCTCCCCATATCTGTTTAAACTTTGTTACTGAGTCATTGGTGGAGCTGGCTCATTTATGACTTCCTCCTAGTACTCTGCTGATGCCACGGTAAGGAATTGACCCTTGTCTACAGCATGAGGTACTTTTCTTTTGATGGTTTCTGGCCAGTTGGCAGTATCTGGTCCATAAAAGTGGCCCTTACCCCTACTCTATACTTCTCTAGCCATTCCTTTCCTGGTTCTCTTGTTTCCTAGATGTAGATTTCCCAGGTGCTGTCTTTGGCCTTGTTTTCTTTTCATCTTCTTCATCTCATAAAACAATTGCAAAGATTACTGACAGATTTTACTTCTTGGTTAACATCTCTCTGAGATTCCAGTTGCTTCTTGCACATCCCATAAACCTGAGAGTGGGGCTTCCCTGGTGGCGCAGTGGTTGGGAGTCCGCCTGCTGATGCAGGGGACACAGGTTCGTGCCCTGGTCTGGGAGGATCCCACATGCCACGGAGTGGCTGGGCCGGTGAGCCATGGCCGCTGAGCCATGGCCGCTGAGCCTGCGCGTCTGGAGCCTCTGCTCCGCGGCGGGAGAGGCCACAGCAGTGAGAGGCCTGCGTACCGCAAAAAAAAAAAAAAAAAAAAAAAAAATTGATTGTGGGATTGAGCCATCCTTTCACTTTTTCTTTCTTTCTTTTTTTTTTTGATTCTCAGGCAGCTTCCCAGTTAGGACATTGTTTATTTTATTTATTTATTTTTAACATCTTT
>NW_020175528.1:2599936-2621314 GCF_003031525.2 Neophocaena asiaeorientalis asiaeorientalis
CCCAAAAAAAAAAAAAAAAAAAAAAAACCTGAGAGTGAGGCTTGGACAACTCCAGTACCTTGTTTATCAACTGATAAACAGAGCTCTTTCCCCTTCCTCCACTGAAGTTGTGAGTTGCTTCTGTATTTGCAAGTTTTGAAGACTGTCACTACCATTTCTGTCATCTGGGCTCTGAACCTGACCAAACCATGCCAATTGTACTTCCATAACATCTCTTGAATCTCTTGGTGACCCACACCCTCATTACCACTGCTACAGTTAATTCAGGAATTAATTTTCTCTGACCTACTCACCACTGCCCCACCTCACCCCACCCTCCAGTATCTTGTGAAAACAGGCATTCAGAGGGAGCCCAGGGTGCTTGTTTTTCCTAGCTTCATAATGCTAACCACCTGTTGCACATTGCAGAGCCCTCAATATTCCCACCAACCCTGCCCCACTTTTTCAGGATCTGGTAGTGCCTTTTCTTGTAAATTGTCTGATTAAAAAACTTAAAGCACTAGATGAAGATCTTTTGTAAATTTCTTTCAAAATTGGTCCTAGTTTAAAGAGACCACTGGCTTTCCAACTTTTATCTGCTGCTTATAAAAAGTGTAGTGTTGTTGACTGGGGAAGTTAGGCTCTTCTGGTGCAGCCCCAGAAAGATCCAAGGAATCAGAATCATTGTGACCTAAACCAGTGTAACTTCACTGCTATCAGATTATTTCTAAGGCTGCAGCTTTGGTCAAGCTACTCCCTATACCCCAAAGCTGTTGGGATCCCCACTGCTTTCAGAAGGTTTAAATCAGTTCCAGACAGCCTGGTATTCCGGATATATTACATATTGGCTTAGAACTACATTTCCAACCTTATATAATCTGTCATTTTACACCCTGCTCCCTGTACACCACATGTCATAGCCAAATGGGTATGTCTAAGGCCCCTTGGTCTGGAATGCCCTACTCATTCCCTCTCCCGTGCCCTTCATTCTCTGCATCATAAATTCTCCCCTGCTTCATAGATCTAGTGCCCTCTCTGCCGTAAGCCTTCTTGGACTTGCCCAGGTGAAAATAATACATTTATCGTCTATAACACCTAAAAATTTTGTATCCTGGATTAGAGTTGTTTATATACGTTGCTCCCACTAGCTGGATGTTCTCACAGAGCAGGAATCACAGGTACATTTTATGTCCCTACAACATCTAGCACATAGTAAGCACTTACTATTTTTTTGATGAATAAATTGTCATTTAGTCAGTTTCCACTTGTGATTCACCTGGTCGTTGGGCTAAAGTCGAGAGTACTTTGATTAATTGGTATAGCTCCACACTATGAAAGTCTTGTTTGTGGAGAAACTTGTTCATCGTTCCCCTCAGCTCACCATGATCCTGTTCCACTAAATTTCTCATTCACTGAAGTTTCCAGATAGGGCATCGTAGTCAAAGTGAGCCTGTGGGCCTATGTATTTTTGCTTGATACGTCTTAGAAGTTTACCAGTGTACTGAGAAGATGATCAGACTAGGATTCAGAATACAGACCTGAATTAGAATTCCACATCTCCATCTAAGCTTAGGTGAGTCATTAAAAATCTCTTGGTCTTAGTTTCCTCTGTAAGGGAGAAGTTGCGTGAGATAGTTTCAGATGTCACATTGGAATGAAAATCAAGGCCTATATAAATGCTTTTGAACAGGAGGCTGCAAACTTTTTCTTTAAAGGACCAGATAATATTTTAGGCTTTGCCAGGAATACAGTATGTGTTGCAGCTACTCAACTCTGCTGTTAGTAGCTTGAAAGCGGCCGTAAACAATATGTTTACTAGTGGCCTAGCTGCATTCCAGTATTTTATTTACAAGAACAGGCAGCAGACATGATTTGCTGACCTATGCTTTAGAAGTTAGTTAGTGGTCAGCGTAGGCTAATCCAAGAAACCTGAACGTGTCTTAAATGGAATATGGACTCTTGGCTTTGTTTTTTTTCATATGACAAAAGTAACTTCATTATTTGAGTTTTTATAGTACAGATGTGAATAGTCAATAAGTCCACTGTCATCCTCAGCTTCTTCCCTGGGTAACCACTGTTACCTATCATACTTTTTAAAGCATATGTGGTATATCCACTTTGGATAAAGGTCTAACAATTTCCTGTACAAGTAAATATACACTTACCCCATGATCTCCAGCAGTTTACCCAAGAGAAATGAAAACATATGTCCACAAAAATACACAAAATATTCATAGTAGCTCCAAACTGGAAAGAGCCCAGGTGTCCGGCAGTAGAATGGATAAACAAACCAGTGTCCACACAGTGGAATACTACTCAACAGTAAAAAGGAGCAAACTACAGGTAACACAAAACATGGGTAAATCCCACAATTAGGCTGAGCAGAAAAGAAGCTTTACCAAAGAGAATATGCCATATAATTTCATTTCTTTGAAATTCTAAATCAAGCCATACTTACCTATGCTGGGGAAAAGCCCAGAATGGTGTTTGCCTCTAGGATGGTGGTCATGGGGATTGACTGGGAAGGGGCATGAGAACTTTATAGGGTGTTGGCAATGATAGCTGTTTGAATCATAGAGGTGAATGTATTTCTCAACAACCGTGTCATGGTACCTTGGAGATTTGTGTATTTTGCTGAATGCAATTTCCCCTCAATTTTAGTTAATGTAATGTTGAAGTATTTAGGGGTTAAGTGTACTGACATCTGCAACTTGAAATTCTTAAAAAAAAAATAGATAAGAGGTAAATATAGTAGACTTTACTGTAGAATCTAGGTGGGGTTTATGCGTGTTCACTTACATTTCTTTTAACTTTTCTGTGTATTTGTAAGTATTCCTAATTGGATATTGGAGAAAAAAGAATACATGAATATATTGTTTCTCTTCACTGCCTTCTACCAGTCGCAGTCTTTCCCACAGATAATGATTGCTTATCAGTTTTCCTACCAGTCCTTTTTCAACACACTTATATATGTGTATATGTATATATGTGTGTGTGTGTGTGTGTGTGTGTATATGTATATGAGTATATATGGACTATGTAGGAATAATTAATTTTCCACTTTTACATGAGTAATAGGAAGAATGTATGTTCTAGAACATGCTTTTTTTCACTTAATATGTCTTGACTGTTTCCATGTCTCTGTCTCTCTCTCCCCCCCCCATTTATTTATCTCATTCCTTTGAGTCATTGCATAATATTCCATAGTGTGGGGATATATATCCAAGATATATATATATTTCTTTGTGATGAATATTTAGATTGTTTGCAATTTTTGTCTTGCAAATTGTGCAGTGCATGTGTGCAACTATTTATCCAGGGTAGTCACTGAGAAATGGAATCACCAGTTTATAGTATATGTTTATTTTTATATTAATTTATTGTCCTCCAGAAAAGCTGTACCAGTGTATACTCTCACCAGCAGGGATCAAATTACCTGTTTCCCTTCAACTTTCTGAGCATTGGTTATCATCACTCTTTAAAAATTTTTGCCAGTTTGATGGGATGCTGGTGTCTTGGTTGGTTTAATTTGCAGTATCTCTGATAATTGCAACTTATGTTTGCTCAGTTTTCGTTTCTTTACAGCGACCTGCTCGTCTTTTTGCTGTCTTTTGTCTCTTAATTCTTTTATTTTAAAAATTGTACTTGTTTAAATAAATATTATTACAAATTTAACAGTCTTTTATAGGCAGTTCCTGATCACTTATCTCAAAATATATTGAATAATCCATCATTTTCTCACTGATTTGAAGTGCCCGCTTTGTTACTTGGGTTTTATATGGCTCCTTTCCTGATTATTGTTATGTTTTATTATTAATCTGTATCTCTGTTCCTGTGTCATTATCACTCTATAGCATGTAAGCTCTATGTAAGCGTTTAAAATAAAATAAATTTGTGAAATCTGTGCGAGTACTGTCTGTTTCGTTTTGGTATCTGGAGAGTGCTAGCCTTATAAAGATTTAGGTAACTTACGGAGCATACAAAAAGGAGAGCTTGTGTGTAGAGAAAGAATCTACTTGAAAATTGGGAGAACTAAAGCCGTTTGGACATAGTGTCTCTTTTAGGGATAGAGCTCTTTATTTCTTGTAACAACTTCTGATTTGAATATGTTTATTTTCTTTAAAAATCATATATTTCATCTATTTTCGAGCTTACTAGTTGGAAATTGGTTTTATTGATAAAATTAATGATTTTTTTTTGCATTTGTTTCCATTAACTTGTGCTTGTATCTTAAATCTCCTACTTTCCTTGAATTTATTTTACTCTTGAGTTTAAAACCTGGCTTTTTTGGTTAGTCTGGTTTTTTAGTGAATGCGTATAAGGCTATGGATTTTCCTTTGTGTTCTGCTTTGGTTACATGATTGTTTTGAATTTTGAATGTTTTGGGTTTTGTTGTCTTTTTAATCCAAAGCAGTCCATTTTCTAAATTTTTGTTATACTTTTTTGTTATACTTCTAATTTTTTGTTATACTTCTAATTTTTTGTTATACTTCTCTAACATACTTTGATTTTGAAAAATGTGGCCTTGATTTTTTTTTTTTTTTAGGTTATTTTTTATTTTGTTTTGGTTTGGTTTTTTTGAAATTTAAGTCATGGTCAGTTTCGAGGCAATGTTCCAGGTTTATAAAGAGTATATTTTCTGGTGGCTACAAAGTTTTACATATATTATATAACTATTAGTTGTGTTTTTAAAATATTATCCTTTTTGTTATTGTTTACCTGATCTGTGGATTTCTGGAAGAGGTACGTTAAAATCTCTACAGATGATTGTGATAAATTTTGCTTTACATATCTTAAGCCACTTAGCATCACAAATGTTCATGGCTTTTATGCTGTATCTTCTTGATGTGTTTTGTTTACTTTTTATTAATAGAGAATATCTTTGCTTTGTTAATACCTTTTGCCTTGAATTCTAAATAGTTTGCTTACAGGAATAATGCCACTTCTACATTTCTTTTTGTTAGCCAAGATCTACTTTATTTTCAACCAATATGTGTTATAATTTTAGGTTTTTATCTATAAATAGCATTTATTTATAGTGCTATAAGGTTTTCTTTAACCCACTTTGAGAATGTCTTTTATTAGACTACTATTAAATTATTCCTACCTTAATATTTTTGGGATTTTAACTTGTTATTAAATTAAAATCAAATTTTAACTGTGTAAAATACAGACTAATGTAGTGGCAAAAGGAGATCATTGGCTGGCTGAAGGATGTACAGATTGCAAACGGGCACAAGGAACCTTTCAGAGGTGATAGAAATGTTCTGTATCATTAGTGTAGTGGTGGTTTCACAATACATGCAACTGTCTACTCATTGGGATTGTGCGCTTGGAATCAATGAAAATTATTGTATGTAAGTTATTCCTCAGACCTGATAAGGAAAAGAAATTAAAATCAACACTTACTTAGATGTTACCAGCAAGTCTTACTGGTTTCTTTGCTCACCATTGCTTTATATATTTTTCTTGTCTTAGATTTTTAAAGAAAACTTTAAAAAATGAAAAATACAATTATATTAGCTTTTTCTAGAATTTAGTCTGTGAACTTTGTCCTTTTTTTTCAGGTTAGATAATATATAAGTTTTTCTTCCAAAAAGAAGGAAATGAAGACAGTGTAGCTAAAACTTAAAGCCTCCTCAGTTTGGAATATACTGTTTTATTTTTGGCTGATGAGATACCTGTCAGTCATATTTCTCTGCTCTAGGTAAAACCCATTTTATCTTCTTAGAAGCTTTAAGAAATTTTCACTTTATTTTTAGTATTCTGAAATTTTACCTTTTTCTATCTAGGTATAGGGTATTTTCTAATATTTTTCAATCTTTTCCAATCTAGACACAAAATGTGTTATTTCTTTGGGCATTCCTCCCCATCCCCTTTTCTGGTGGAATTCCTGTTGGATTTATTGATATTCTGGTTCTGTCTCCCGTGTCTCAGCAATCTCCGTACACACTCTCTGTCTTTTTGCCCAGTATTGTAAAACACCTTGGTTTGATCTTTTAGCTCACTGAATTTTCTTTGGCTTGGCTAGTTCTCTAGGTTAGGCCTTCTTCCAAATTTTTGTTTTTTAAATAACTTTATTGAGGTATAATTGTGACATATGGTAAACTGCACGTATTTAAAATTAAAATGTATAACTTGAGTTTTGATGTGTATTCACCTATATGCATATACATATATTGTACCCATGGAACTATCGCTCTAATCAAGGTAATGAAAATATTCATCACTCCCCAGATTTCCTCTTTCCCATTTGTAATCCTTTTCTTTCCCTACCTCCCCAGTATCCGGGCAAAAATAGATCTGTTTTTTGACAGTTTAGATTCGTTTGTATTTTCTGAAACTTTAAATGCATGGAATCATGTAGCTTGTTCTCTTTGGGGTCAGGAGTGCTGAGTTGTTTCATTCAGCACAGTTACTTTGAGAAGTAGTTCATGAATAGTATTCCATTGTATTATATGCCAGAATTTATTTATTAATTCATCTGTAGATGTGCTTTTGGGTTGTTTGGAGTTTTTAGTGATTACAAATACAGCATTTACGAATATTCATACACTTCTGTGAACGTGTGCTTTCGTTTTTCTTGGTTAAATATCTAGGAATGGATTGGCTGGATCCTGTCATAGGCATATGCTACTAACTTTTCAAAAAATTGTTTTCCAAAATCAGTTTTTGTTTTGGCACATTCCCACCAGCAGGTATTAGAGGGTCAGCTGCCCCGCTCCTAGATCATCACTTGGTATGGTCGGTCTTTAGAATTTCTAGCGTTCTGGTGAGCATGTAGTGGTTTTGATTTGCCCTTCCTGGATAACTAGTGATGTTGAGTATGTTTTCATGAGCTTTAGTGTTTTGCAATTCTCATTACATTTTTGATGAAGTTTCTGTTCAAAACGTTTGTCCATGTTTTAGAAATTTGTTTTGTTGTAAGAGTTCTTTATATATTCTAGATTGCAAATAAGTAATTTATTGGTTTCATATTATGCAAAATATTTTTCCCAGTCTTTGGTTTGCTTTTTTGTTAGGTGTCTGGATTTTTTTTTTATTATTATTTGACTCTTCTCCAGTTCAGCTATCTACTAAGTTTTAAAATTTTAACAATCAGAATATGAAATCAGATTTTGAAAAATTATCCTCTTACCTTATACTCTGTATTTTAATTATACTCATGCTACCCCCCCTGGTTCTGTACCCTGTTACAACCCAGTTTTTTCAGGCATTACTTTCTTTGTTGCATTTGATACTTTATTGGATTAGTTTTTCTTCTCAGTATTTTGTAATTATTGGTTCTCTGCACCTCCTCTTTGTATTTAGACATCCCTGTCATAGCATTCAGGGATGAGGCATAGGTAGCCAAGAGCTGGTCAGGTATGGAGATTCTCTATGGAGAGATTTAGATTTTTACCAACCCATCCAGGACCTTGCCCAGTTTTTATCCCAAACCCCAATGTTCCCGTCTTCATAGCATGTACAAAAATTAACACACGGTGGATCAAAGACCCAAACTTAAAGAGCTAAAACTAAAAATTCTTAGAAGAAAATATAATTACAAGTCTTCATGACTTTGGATTAGGCAGTGGTGTTTTCGATATGATACCAAAAGTCAAGCAACCAAGGAGAAAAATAGATAAGTTGGACTTCCTTGAGATTAAGAACTTCTCTGCTTTAAAGGACACTGTCGGCGCCCAGCGGGGCATGGCGTCCGAGCAAGGCGGGCATCAGCTGGCGGCCAGTGCTGGGTCCTGGGCTGGGGCCGAGAGCCAAGGCAGGCAGGGCCACTTTCTGCAGCTCGCTGGCCGCGACGACGGCGCAGGCGCCAGCGAGGCCCATGGGGAGTGGCGGCGCAGCCAGGCGGGTGAGACCGTCGCCCGGGGCCCTGGCCCGCGCTCTACCGGAGCGATGCTTTTCGCGCTCGGGGAGCTGGTGCAGTTGCTGGGCTTCGCTCCCTTCGAGGTCTTCGTGCAACTGATGGCCCTTTCGGTGTTCTCTGTGCTGCTGGCCCTGCGTGTGGACGGCCTGGCTCCGGCCTCTGCTGGTGGAACGTGTTCGTGCCCTTCTTCGCCGCTGACCAGCTCAGCACCAACTTCACTACTGTCGTTTCCGTCGTTGCCGTGCGCCTCTTCCAAGCGGCTGGCCGTGCTCCACCTTTTCTGGGTCCTCACGGTTCTTAGCCTGAAGCTCGTCTTCGAGATGTTGCTGTGCCAGAAGCTGGTGGAGCGGACTCGGGAGCTCTGGTTCGGCCTGATCACGTCTCCGGTCTTCATTCTCCTGCAGCTGCTCATGATCCCTGCCTGCCGGTCAACTAGGCTCGCAGAAGAAAAGCTAGAATGCGGGACCCCACGCCGAGGTCCCACTTCCGCCGCACCAGAGGAGGAGTCTTGGTCTGAAAGCCACCTTGTGCCCTGCTGAGTGCCCAGCTTCCTCTCTAAAAGTCATGTCTGAAATTGTTCCCTCAGCAGGGCTGAAAAGAGCAGCCTTGATTCTTAAAACGTATTCCCTCTTATTTCATGCTTTGAATAGCTAATCTTGAACTGAGATCCTGAGAAGGCCAGACAGTCCTGAACTCCTCTGACAGTTGGAAACTGCATATAAGTAAAATGTCCTGATGGGCTCTGAGTATTTTCATGGATCCTGGGAAAGTACCCACTGTGCAAAGGCTGCAAAGCTGGACTCGGGATTTCCGCAGGCCAACAGTGCTGACCTGAGAGCTTACTGTCCCATCCTGCCAGACAAGACTTCCTTAGATGCTTGAGCTCTAAAAAGTGTAACCAGGCAGACAGGAGTATGTTGAATAAGCATGATCAGGACCCTATCTGGGTATCTGTCGCCTGAGAAAAGAACTTGCTTTCAAGGCACTGCTTGGTTTCCTACCCCAGCAGATTTCAGTGTCACAACTTTTCCACCACCTCGTGGCCAGCACTGTTAGCGCACCTGAGACCTTTAGGCCACCCTAAGGGACTAGAGAGAGGAATAGGTGCTCTGATGCGCATTGCCGTTGAGACCTACACGTGGGAAGTTTGCGAGTGGTCTCAGCCCACACCTGTCAGCCTAAGGGCTTTGGTTTGATGCCAGTCGGGTGCCAAATGAGAACATTTGCTGAGATAAAAATAAAATAAGAATGTTTTGCTGAAAAAAATAATAATAAAGGGCACTGTCATGAAAGTGAAAAGACAACCCACAGAATGGGAGAAAATAATTGAACATCATGTATCTGACAAGAGGCTCGTGCCTATAATATATAAAGAACTCTTAGAACTCAATAAAAAGACAACCAAATTTAAAAATGGGCCAAGGATCTGAATAGACAGTTCTCTAAAGAAGGTACAAATGACCAATAAGCTCATGAAAAAATGCTCAACATCATTAGTCATTAGGGAAATGCAAATTAAACCCACTAGGAAGTATTAATGAGAATGTGGAGAAATTGGAATCCTGCTGGTGGGAATGTAGAATGTTGTAGATGCTTTGGAAAATAGTCTGGTACTTAACTCAAAATACTAAACAGAATTACCATATGATCAAGCAGTTCCACTCATAGGTGAATGAAATGTGAACTATACCTCAATAAATAGCTCCTTATAAAAATTTGAATATACAAAGGACTTTACATTTGTACTTGTCCATATAATTGATTTTTTAAAAGATTATACCTGCCTCTGCTTTAAGTTATTTTTAACTATAAACAGGTTATTAATTTATTTACCAAGGGGAAGTTGTTTCTCATCAGAATTCTCTGAGGATAAGGCATAGTCTTTCTGTTGTCTAGGTACCCTCAGGTAACTAGGAAGTTTGCAGAAGTAGGGAGTCAGATCACGGTTCAACACACGGTCTCAAAGTGTGTTTGAGACCTGTTCCCTGCTTACATTAACTAGCACTGAGGCAGACATGGCACACTGAACAGGTCCCATCTGCACTACCTATTACTCAGGTAGGGTAGCTCAATTCGTTTCATCCCTGTCATTGTCAGGAATGCATCTGAGTAAATAACTGCAAGATACTGATATATAAGAACAGCAGTTTACAACTTCTGTTTTTATTTTCAGGTTTTTTTTTCTTAGTGTAGGAGAAAGGTGGTTAAGTTGATAAAGTACTGCCATCCTTGCGAGTGGTCTTTATATGTGGTTTTTACAAGTGAGATTAATTTTAGTTTTTAAATGTTAAGTGTGTTCTTGGCGAGAGGATCTTATCAAGCAGGGGAAATTGGCTTCAGTGCTGAAAATCACTTATCTACTCGGTACACTCCCTACATTCAAAATTGACTTAATGGCCACTAGTACATGGCATCAGGTTTGGGGCATGGCTGTTAATCTGTGTATCTATTTTATGAACCTAACTTTTTTTTTTTGAGATTTTTTTGATGTGGACCATTTTTAAAGTCTTTATTGAATTTGCTACAATATTGCTTCTGTTTTATGTTGTGGTTTTTTTTTTTTTTGGCCCCGAAGCATGTGGGATCTTAGCTCCCCTACCAGGGATGGAACCCGCACCCCCTGCATTGGAAGGTGAAGTCTTAACCGCTGGACCACCAGGGAAGTCCCAACCCAACTCTTTATAGGAAGTTTTTACACTTCTGTTCGTGTTTGCTATATGTTCATTTGCTTTGTAACCGTTTTTATAAATCCGCTTTATATTATTTTTCCTGAAAATTTAAAATCAAATTTGAAAATGGTAAGCATATTTTCAGATGACTTTGAAACACCGCTAAATAATTAAACTCCTGGCACCTGTTTTAAACTTCTCCAGTTTAATATCTCCTGCGTCAGTTGACAAACTACTGTGGCCTCAGTCTGCCTGCTCTATAAGTGAGACTTTACTGGATGGAACACATTCCCCACTCATTATCACATTTATATATTTGTACCCTGGTCTGCTCTGTGGAGGAGTTTATCCATTAGTTCCTACAAATACTCAGATCTGAAAGAATGGTTTTTCTTCTGTATCTCATTAAACCATCCTTTGGGCTTTGCACGTATTTCATCTACCTCTGTAGTAAACTGATCACTTCTTTGAGATTGGTCTTCCTTTGTGTTTCTGCAACAGGATCACTCTGTGTGATAGGGAAGTGATGCTGTCTGGAGGCGACATCCTGTGCTCCTTTCTTCCTTCTGTCCTTTCGCTCCCTATTTTGGCCTCCTGGTAATTGGGGCAGGGGGAGGATGGGGAATGCTGGTCTAAATTAAAATGAAATTGCTTTAACTGTTTCCCCTTTGCTTAGAAAAAGGGGAGGTAGTTTCCTGGCCCGCAGGTAACAAATGAAAGTTATCTAGCTTTTGCCACAATCTGTTTCGGGGTCACAGGGTCTTTTGAGCATCACAGGAACGTTGTAGAGCCACTCTGCAGAAGAAAAATGGATATATTCAGAACTGTATTATTACAGAAGTCATAGAAGCTCTGAAGTTAATCCTTCTGGGGATGAGTGAGGGTGAAGGGTCCATAGATTCCAGGTTAGGAACCCCTGCTCTAGCCCTTCTGCTAAGACAAATATTAATAAGCAGGTTTATCTTAAGACTGGAAAATGAAGCTGATGTTAATTCAACTTTGGGGAATTAAGTGTTCTTTACTGTTGCTGTAACTGGGGATTTATTGAATATTCTTTGATCAGATTTTTTTTTGGCTGTGCTGCGTGGCATGTGGGATCTTAGCTCCCTGACCAGGGATCCAACCCGTGCCCTCTGCATTGGAAGCGCGGAGTCTTAACCATTGTACTGCCAGGGAAGTCCCCTTTGATCAGTTTTTAAATGTTCAAATATAAATGTGTGACGTTAACAATATATTCTAATATATAATCTTGATGGTGACCACTTAAGATGTTAGATCTTTGAATATAGACATTTGAGAAAAATAATTCTACATGTTCACAAAATAAATCACTGGCTTAGGATAGGTCTTAGTGTTTCCAGATTGTGAAGAAAAAAAGGTTAAGCCCTTGATGTTGAAACTTGCGTCTGCCAGCTCTTGCTGCGTGCTTAGCAGGGAGTTGTCAAGTCCCACTGGTTGGGATGCTCCTCTCTTCACTTCTGCATGACGCTTCCACTCAACCAGTGTTTCCTATACTTTATTCATTGATACCAGCTTCATGATTTACCTTCTCTGCATGTTTCCTGGCTATACTCTAAATCAGCTCACTTTTTAAAACCCAAATTTATGCTAATAATTACTGTGAAATACAGGGTTGATGTGCTAATTCTTTTTTTTTTTTTTTGTCCGCCTGTGCGGCATGCAGAACTTCCCCTAGGATTGAACCCATGGCTCCTGTAGTGGAAGCACGGAGTCTTAACCACTGGACCACTGGGGAAGTCCTATGTGTTAATTTTTTTGTTTGTCACGTATACATACTGGGGGTTTTGTCCAACCTAAAATCATCTTTTTTCTTTCTAGAGAGCATTAACTCCATTTCGGGAAATACTCCCTTATGTGCTGGAATTTTAAAGCTCTGATCTTGAATCAGTATGATCTGTGGAAGCTACTTGTACTTGGAAGTATCAGAGGAGAGGAGGGGGTCACAGGATGTGGGTGGGTGCTGCCTGCTGAAATACCCCTTGCTTGGGCAAATTCATATCGCTCTGAATATGAAGATACTTGGCTGTGTGCATGGCAAAGCTTGGAGTTCTAGCCTTGCAATGATGGGTCTGTTTTTTTACCCTGGCCACATCACACACACACACACACACACACACACATGCACACACACACACACACACAATGTGTATATCTTCAACTTTGTGAGTTTTATTTTCTTTTACAGGTTTGATCTTGCTCTTCTACCTAGTCTTTTATGGGTTCCTGGCTGCACTCTTTACATTCACAATGTGGGCTATGCTTCAGACTCTGAACGATGAGATTCCAAAATATCGTGACCAGATTCCTAGTCCAGGTAATTAATTATGTTGTGATTATCATGGCTTGTAACAAAATTGGGTTATACTTTATCTTCTCCGTAAGTCTGTATTATATAGCCGGTAGAAGATGTTAAACTTTAGGGTTAGATAATGTGAAAGTTTTGATTTTGTTTGTTGTTTAATATTTACATAGTGATATAAAGACCTTTAATATTTACATAGTGATATAAAGACCTTTAATATTTACATACTGATATAAAAACCTTTAATATTTACACAGTGATACAAAACCCTGGCTGATAAATCTTGAGTCTTTTGCCAAGAGTAAGCAGAAATGAATATTGAGAGTTAAAGTGAAGCCAGATTGATGAATATAGTTATAATTATGAATGGTGTTTATGAATATTGTGTAGTAATTTCACTTTGCTCTGAGTAATTTACTTATGAAGTATATATTTCAGCTCTGGTGTGGGTTAGAGCATTGGTCTTGTAAAATACATGCTTCATGTTTTTGTTTGTTTTTTTGCGGTACGCGGGCCTCTCACTGTTGTGGCCTCTCCCATTGCGGAGCACAGGCTCCGGATGCGCAGGCTCAGCGGCCATGGCTCATGGGCCCAGCCGCTCCCCGGCATGTGGGATCTTCCCGGACCGGGGCACGAACCCGTGTCCCCTGCATCGGCAGGTGGACTCTCAACCACTGCGCCACCAAGGAAGCCCCATGCTTCGTGTTTTTAATTGCTTAGTGTGGAAATGGTAAGAAGTCAATAGAGAATAAAATGAGCATACTCTTAATATGTTGAATTATTCTCTATTGATTGTCTTAGGGAAAAAAATTTCCTCTAGGATACTGGAGAATGTACCTTCGTACAGAAGAAAATCTTAACTGGAGCACTTGTTTAAGTCACATTTTCTCCTTCCTGATTTTATTCTTTTTAAACAGTTGGTCTTTGAATGTTAGCTCCGCTTTCGTTGGTGCACACGGCCCTTGTCCTCAAAGTGCTAGTAAATAACAATAATGTGCAGAACTCCAGTGTATCTAATTCCCAGAAATATAAACAACGTCCAGAGATGCTAGCAAAGGGACGGCTCTCCATGGAGGACCGTGATTTGGGCAGCAGGCAGAGTGGGCATGCAGGCCGAGTGGGCATGCAGGCCAGGGAAGGTGGGAGTCTGCAGCAGGAGGTTTCTGTCTGCAGCAGTGGTTCTCTTCCAGCAGTGATTTGCCCCCCAAGGCCATTCAGCACTGTCTGGAGACATTTTTGGTTGTCACAACTGCAGACATGCTACTGTGAGTAGAGGCCAGGGGTGCTGCTAAACATCCCTATAGTGCATGGTACAACGTCCCACAACAAAGAATCATCCAGTCCAGAATGTCAGTAGGCCCACGGCTGAGGAACCCTAGCCTAGATCCTTGCCCACTGCATGGACTTCTCAGCTACATCAGCAGCGAGATTGAACCAGTTTCCCCAACCAGTTTTCTTAAAAAATTTGTTCTCACAGCTTTTCCTTTGTTTGCAGCTAATATTTATCTAAATATCATGAATAACTCTTTTGGTCTATTTGACCATGTATCTGAGACCAGCTCCATGCTAATTTTTTCCTCATCTTTCATTGTAGCCCTGCTTTCTTTCTACCTAGATGAATTCTAAGATAATTATTTCTCTTGCTGCCTTAAGTTATGTGACTATTACTGTTGAACATAAGCTGATCTATTTCAGAAATATTAAACCATTTATAATTTCATGAATAATCAGTAAAATGTGTTCAATATACTTTTTTAAGTATATACTTTTAAACTGAGTTCCTTAAAATCATTCACCAAGTGTATTATAGTACTTAAAAACTTAATATTAGTTCAAATAAACAAATATATATGCACACGTATTCATATTATATATCAATATAATATTAGATGAATGTATACTAGTTTGTTAAATATGATTTTCTCTTCATAAAGGAATTATGGGTAATTAAATTTTATTTCTACTTCTTCTTTTTTCTAAGGTTTTTGGTTTTTTTTTTTAACAATGACCATATTAAGTTTTTTTGGGTTTTTTTGGGTTTTTTTTTTGCGGTACGCGGGCCTCTCACTGTTGCAGCCTCTCCCGTTGCGGAGCACAGGCTCCGGACGCGCAGGCTTAGCGGCCATGGCTCACGGGCCCAGCCGCTCCGCGGCATATGGGATCTTCCCAGACCGGGGCACGAACCCGCGTCCCCTGCATCGGCAGGCGGACTCTCAACCACTCCGCCACCAGGGAGGCCCTAAGTTTTATTTTTAAATGGCATCATTTCAATAATGTATTTGCACCTGGTAAAATAAATGCTAGTTTGAAATCGGTATGTGTATTAACATATACATGCATATGATATAAACATGTACCATCCATGCACACCCCTATAGATGTACACACATGCATACACATATTCATGCTCCAATAGTTTAAATTGTAAAGACGTAAGAGTTACTGTAGTTTTCACATGCTATTGATGTTCATGGTTTGGGGTAAGCCAAGACTATTTGGAGGACGTAGGTGTACTGCGTCAAAAAATGCAGCTGTACGACACACTCCTGCTGTGTTTTTTTTTTACTTAAGAGTTTCAAACAGGCTGTTAAATGAACTAAGGCTCCAAGAGCATTGCTCAGCAAGATCTAAGAAGTAACTTGTATCAGAAATTCAGTTTTAGACATTCTGGTCTACAGAGTTTTTGTAAATTGAGTCATTTAAAACTTCCCATAGAAATAAGTCATGTTAAAGGAATGTAATCTTTTTTTTTTTATAAAGCATAGACATTTTCATATTTTTCTTTAAAATTTCTTTCAAACTGGATGTTTTATTAAAAGTTGGGTTTTTCTTAAAGTTGGGTGTTTTTATACAGTTATGTATAAGCTGTATGTATACTTTTTCACTTACAGTATAGTATGTCTTGTTCCTTCTGTAAAACCTTAAAAATGAAAACATACAATTTCAGACATACACAGATGGTCACTTCATATACTGGATGGTCAGGTTTTATTTCTACATTGAACATTTTTATTAAAGAGTCAGAAAGTTACTATTGATTTTGTAGTAGGTGGAGGGGTAAGGAAAAAAAGGCATATGAGATCCTCCAAATCCAAGTGATCTGGTATGTTGAGATAGTAGGTGAATGGGGAATCTAATTGGGGCTCTTTTGTGCTGTATATGGAATAAGATTTGCTCTGCCATTCGGGAACATTGAGTGTTTCATCATAGGAGTAGCATCGGATCTATTGTAGTTTAACTCAAGAACCGTGCAGATCAACAAAGGCAAGTATTTAGGATTTGAAAGAAACTGGGTTTGATCTAAAACGAATTAGATGTCTATGAGCAGCAATTTTTTCTTTTTGGCTGCATTGGGTCTTCATTGCTGTGCACAGGCTTTCTCTAGTTGCGGCGAGCAGGGGCTGCTCTTCGTTGCGGTGCGCAGGCTTCTCATCATGATGGCTTCTCGTTGCGGAGCACGGGCTGTAGGCGTGCGGGCTCAGTAGTTGCAGCACGTGGGCTTCAGTAGTTGCAGTACATGGAGAGCAGCAAAAGCAATTTTAATGAAAACTAAAACAACCTTGTTATTTTCAGATTCAAGGCAAGGCTTATCTATAATAACTTTGATATATGGGGAATGTTTAGAAACTAGTGAGAATTTTAGGATTTTTTTGTTTAAGCCTTTGTGCAAGGCTGAATGTAGATCTAATGCTTTTAAATTAAACAAATTTTTTTTATGAAGTAGAGTTGATTTACAGTGCTGTGCCAATCTGCTGTACAGCACGGTGACTCAGTTATACATGTACAGACACACTTTTGATCTAATGCTTTTAAATCAAGGAAAGCTTAAAGTTGGAAACCTGATTGTTAGAGATAAATAGGCTTACATTTTCTGTTAATAAACTCATGCAAACATATTCTATATACATGGGTGTTGATTGCTAATGTGAAATTGTTGGTGGTTATGAGTCAATTCAGTATGAGAAAACCACATTTTAGTTATCGAGCAGTGTTTATTATTGAAGGAAGAATATTTAACGGTAGAGTTAAAATTGTATAGCCCTCTTTCACTGAATAAGGTAAGCTTTCTTTACGAATGTTTTCATACAGTTGTTATTTGAATGACAAAAGTGCTTAGATTTTGATTTGCTAAAATTTTCTCTGTATATTAATGGCAAATGGGCAAAACCTAAAAATATTTAATAGAAAATGCATGTAGAAAGTACAAAGTAAAACTTGCATCTTTTAAGTTAAGGAACAGAGCAATTCTAACTAAGATTTAGAGGAGGTTTCTAATTGGTAATGTCCGAGGTGATTGTGAAGGTGTGGAATTTTTTCATTTTAGATGTCTCTTCGTAGTCAGGTAGAAGTGGGAGGTTCTTGATAATTTCAACCTACCTGTGAAAACAGTTTCCACAAAATTTACTGAGATCTTCCTTTTTAGAGATAAGAGTAAGGAGAAGGAGGGAGAGAAGGGAATTGCTATAATTAATTTCCCCCCTTTTCTTTTATCTCTATAGGGCTTATGGTTTTTCCAAAACCGGTGACGGCATTGGATTTTTCATTCAGCGTGTCTAATCCAGAATCCTATAGAGGGTACATCAGTGACCTTAAGAAATTTCTAAAGTGTAAGTATGTTTTTTTAGAGTAAGTTAAAGATTTTAGTTATTACAGAAACTAGTACCAAATTATGATTACTTTTAGAAACATTATTCTTAGAGTTTGTCTTGCCTTTTTCTTTCTTTCTGTTAAACACAGTCAATTGAGAGGACTTGGCAAGTAGAATTTACGATTATTCATGATGAATTTATGATTCGTCCGTATTCTGACTTACGGAAAGCACAGGGGCCTAACCCTCATGGGCAGTTTATTTGATCTTTTTTTTATCTACCCTTGAATAAGTACATGAGTAAGTTCATTGAAGCATAACATTTATATCTGCATCAAAACAAATAGCATGTGACTAATGGAGCAAAACTATATTATGAAATGATGCCTCTAAGGATTTGGATCTTCGGGTCCAGTGTAGTGCTTGCGGTGTGGCGACGAGGAATGGTGTTCTTCATTAAAAGAAAAAAAAAGTTTGTGTATCGGTTGTGAGTTTTTCAGAGCTACTGGTTTGCAGTGCTTTCTATTAGCCGTCCTGGCCCAGTTTTCTCTTCCGTTTTGTCTGCCCTGGCTCCATGGTATTAACATCCACCCGAATAGCCATCAAGCGCCATGGCCTCTTGGTTCATGGCTGCCGCAGCTCTTCCTCAGCCACAGTCTCCTGCAGTTGCTTCTGAGAATGTGCAGGACTCCATTGCCACGGTCGCTGATGGGGCTCCGTATACAACCTTCTCGTTTGCTTAACTTGCCCTCGCTCTTTGTCTCCCTCACTGGGACTTCCAGTTCACTGACCCTTTTATTTTATCCCAGCCGTTCCCCGCTCAGCTGCCCTTCTGGTCAAGCTTGTCAATTCCATAGTTTTTCATTTCATTTTTACTTAAGCCAGTACTCTAAA
This sequence comes from Neophocaena asiaeorientalis asiaeorientalis, assembly GCF_003031525.2. Taxonomy (NCBI): domain Eukaryota; kingdom Metazoa; phylum Chordata; class Mammalia; order Artiodactyla; family Phocoenidae; genus Neophocaena; species Neophocaena asiaeorientalis. The sequence goes on from NW_020175528.1 coordinate 2,618,257, forward strand.
ATCCCTCGCCTCTTAGTCCGTTTGTCATAAAACTTGCAAGTAGATGAAGCCGTGTAATGCCCCTAGATGAAGCCCTGTAATTCCTGGATGGAGCTCTTCCTTTGAGCCTGCCCTCTGAAGACTAATTAGCACTGTGAATACTTGATCACCTCCCTCAAATGGATCGGATCTACTGCCTGGCAATCCTGCTGAATTTCCCTGGGTAATTCTCTGAAGGGATTATTTCCAGCCTCTACTCAAAACTCTAGCTCCTTACCTTTTCCCCTATAACTCACTTTCTTCATATAACCTGGTTTCCTACTTCAAGAGAAACTAGAAATACTCAGGTGGAAACTCCCCCAGTTTCCTTGTTACCAGTAAAACCAGCCTTCAGTTGCAGCCTTTTTGTCTGTGGTTTTCCTCCTGCTCTGACAAGGGGAGCTGCCCTTCCTCTTATCTAAGTCCACCTATCCGGGTCACGTTTTGCATCTCGTCCCCTCTCACTGCCTCGAGCATTATGCTAGTTACTGATCCTTCTCATATATGTTTAGCCTCTCTGTTGGATCCTTTCTTAAATCAAAAACCTTTTGATTCTGGTCTTCTACTACCTACCGTCCTAAATCTCTTTCCCTTGGAAGTTAAATGTATATTTATTATTTAAATGGAGATGTTTTTGTGAGAGTATAATCCATGGTTTGAAAACCAAATAGTAAAGAAAGGCTTATAAGTAGAACAATAATTCCCTGCCGTACTCTGTTCTAGCTGCAGTCCTGTTCCTTTATTCAACAAATACTTCTTTTTGAGGGTCTTTTTTGTGTCAAGCACTCTTCTAATTTCCATCAATGAACAAAGTTTCTGTGTTCATGGAGTTTTTATAATCTAGCGGTGTGTTAGAAGGTAATAAGTGCTGTGAAGGAAAATAAGGCAGAGAAGGGAAATAGGGAGAGTTGAGAGGGCTGCAATTTTAAGCAGAGTGGTCTGGGAAGGCCTCATTGAAAGGGAATGTTTGAGGAAAGATCTAAGGATGAGGGAAGTAGCCATGGAACTACCCAGCAGTAGGTGCAAAGGCCCTGAGGCTCACAATGTCCAATGTGTTCAGCGTTCATCAAGGAAGTCAGAGGGGCTGGATGGAGTAAGTGGGGAGAGAGTAGTAGGAGATTGAGGTCAGGGAGTTACAGGAGGACCGGATTGTGTAGGCCTTAGAGGCTGTTGTTCAGTTCTTTGACTTTCACAGTGACCAAGATGGAGGTTCTTAAGCAGAGAATAACATCATCTCACTCAGATTTTTAAAGGATCACTCAGGCTGTTTTTTGAGACTAGACTGTAGAGGGGAATCAGGGAAGCTGGTTAGGAGGCCATTGCAGTCACCTAGGTGAGTGGAGATAGTGGCAAGGTCAGGAGCAGTGAGGCCGTGAGAAATCGTCTGATTCTGGATACATTTTCAACAGGAAATAACTTCATACTTTTGAACTTTTTCTTCTGTATCTTTAAATGCAATCTGCTGGCTCTTGATTTATCACTTTTATACATTGTCTTTACTTCCTGCCATGTTAAATGAGGATTTAGCTCACATGCCTCACACCTTCACCTAATCTCAATTCAAAAGTAATTGAATTACTATTTTATTTTCATTATTGGTTGCCTTCTTATACTTGTCTTTACGTCATATTCTACCATCTGTAGAGACTCTCGTCTAACTCCCTTATTTGTATACCATCGTTTGAGAGTTCTCTTATGTCCCTTTTTTCTGGAGAACTCCTCCCTAGAGTCCTTCCCCTCTGCTGCAGTCTGTACTGATTTCTGTTTAGGGCTTCGACCACCCAGCTGTCATCTGGGGAGTTCGTTTGATCCCTTTCAGATTGGATTCACTGTTTCTTGGCTCCTGCCTTCTTTTTCTTTATTTATTCCCTAGTTTTGATGGAGTATATTCTCAAATAACTTTGTAAGAAAAGATACACGAATACTCTTCCATTGTATATATACCACTGTACTATTTAGCCACAGAAAAAGAATGAAATTTTACTATTTGCAGCAACATGGATGGACCTTAAGGGCATGATGCTAAGTGAAATGAACAGACAAATACCAAATGATCTCACTTACATGTGGAATCTAAGAAACAAATAAGAAAACCAAGCTCATAGATGCAGAGAACAGATAGATTGGTTGTTGCCAGAGGCAGCAGGGGGCAGGGCTGAAGTTGTGAAGGAAGGTCAAAAGGTACACACTTCCAGTTAGAAATACATAAGCCCTGGGGATGTAATGTACAGCATGGTGACGATAGTTAACACTACTGTATTGCGTATTGGGAAATTCCTAAGAGAGTAGATCTTAAAAGTCCTCATCACAAGAAAAAAATTTGTAACTTACATAGCGACAAGATGTTAACTAGACTTATCGTGGTGATCATTTCACAATGTGTACAAATATTCAAGCATTCATTGTGTTGTACACCTGAAACATAATGTTATATGTGAATTATATCTCAATTTGTATTTAAATTAAAAAAATGTTTTTAAGATACATGGAATGTAGGTTTTTAATCCTTTCATTTCTGAAAGTGACTTAATTCTGCTTTTATTCTAGTTTAGCTGTGTACAGAATTTTAGTTCCTTTGTATTTGCCTTTTTCTGCTCAACAGTGTTGGTTTTTTGTTTTTGTTTTTAAATGTATTTCCTTAGGGTTCTAAAATTTCCAAGTGTTGGTGTCAGTCTCTAAAATATCACTTTGTTGGAAACTTGATGGGGTCTTTCGGGATGAAGAGTTAGATTCTCCAGTTGAGGAAACTTATTACTTGAAAATTTCCTCACCTCAGTTTTCTGGTTCTCTTTCTAGAGCTATTCTGTTAGTTGTTGGGTTTTGGATCTCTTGTTTGTCTCTCATTTTCTACTTTTGCTTTATTATACTGGGGATTTACTTTTAGATCTTCAGTGTTCAGCACGCCCTCCCCCCTCCCTTTTTTTAAACTTTGTATTGTCATTGTTGCTCTTAGGAATGCCTTTCTGGTGTTTAAAAGATACAGTCTCTTGTTAAAAGATACATTATCTGCTCTGGGTTTGTTTTTTCCCCCCCCCCCTTG
>NW_020175528.1:2621340-2631060 GCF_003031525.2 Neophocaena asiaeorientalis asiaeorientalis
TCTTACTTTAGACGCTCCTCAGGAATGTGGGGTTCTGTGCTCTCTCTCAGAATGGTCACCTTTCTCTGTTCCCATCATGTGCTGAGCAGAGGTCTTCATATTCTGACCATTCATCATCCAACTCCTTGACTTAGAGCGGTTTTGTGTAGAAGTGGAAGTTGGCATCATACAAAAATGGTCCCTGATGAACTGTACCAACAGAGTATATGCAGGAGAAGCCCTTGGAGGAAACTGATGTAGGCCTTGAGTATTTTTCTGCCGAATGACATTCATGATTGTGCCACGAAAGTCAAAAAGGAGTGACGAGGGCTTCCCTGGTGGCGCAGTGGTTGAGAGTCCGCCTGCCGATGTAGGGGACACGGGTTCGTGCCCCGGTCCGGGAAGATCCCACATGCCGCGGAGCGGCTGGGCCCGTGAGCCATGGCCGCTGAGCCTGCGCGTCCGGAGCCTGTGCTCCGCAGCGGGAGAGGCCACAACAGTGAGAGGCCCGCGTACCGCAAAAAAAAAGGAGTGACGAATGTTAGTGGTACTGTTTTGTTGTAAAAGTTTACTCCTATCCCCCCTCCCCAATACCTGATTCATTCTTGGCTATTTAATGGGTACATAGTTCCCATGATATCCTAATTTTTGATAAGTAAAAGTTGAAACCAAAATTTTTGACTTTTTTTTTTTTTTAAGGGAAAGATCATACTTCCTTTTAAATGTGTTTACTTTGGGACTTGCCTGGTGGTCCAGTGGTTCAGCACTTTCCCTGCCGGGGCCTGGGTTCAGTCCCTGGCCTGGGAACTAAGATCCCACAAGCCTCGTGGCATGGCAAGCAAGCAAGCAAATGAGCAAATTTAAATAAATTTAAATAAATAAATAAAGTTAAATAAGTATATGTGAGTACTCTGAAATTTTGGTTCCTGTTTTTGGTTGAATTCAGTGTAGGCTGGCCTGTCTCTGGTACCATGTATACCCACACACCAACAGTTCTTATTGAGGATTGTGGTACCGTGTTTATTAGTGAGTGCCTTGCAGTAGCCTAAGCTCATTGAGGGCAGGGTCCACAGCAGACTGGCTCCCCGTTGTGCCCCTTTGGTCTAACTGTGTCAAGTGCACAGCAAACATTCGAAAAATCGTTGAATTGTCTCCCTCTCCTTCCTTCCCTATCTCCAAGTTGTAACCATTTTACTCCTTCATCCCCTTTGGATCTATCTCGTTACCTCCATCTCTGCTGAAAACACCCTTTTGTAAGCTAACATTAACTCACATGTACCCCTTTCTTTAGGCCCTTCATTTATGATTTTATCCTCAACACCCGTCTTACCCACTACACTGTAAATTACCTCCATAAGGGCAGAGGTAATGCGTTTTTATGTCCTCACCATTCTATCTTTTGGGCCAAGAGCATCGAAGGCATTCAGATAATGCTGTAGCCGTGGCTAGTGCCACCTAATGGTGACAAAAGAGATCTGTCTGTCACCCAGTTTGTATTGAAATGAAATAAACGGCAAAGCGCTAGATAGCAGTCGACTTTAAAGGAACAGACTTAACATTCTTTCCCTAAAATTTTCCAGTAAATGGCATTGCTCTTTTTGTCTTTGAAGAATGTTGTCCAAAGGATGATATATTTCTGGTTGTGTTTAAGGTCCTTTTTGGCTGTTTCCTTTTTAGCATATGGCTTAGAAGAACAGAAGAATCTCACAGATTGTCACAGTGGAGAGCTTTTTGAGCAGAAGGGTCCAGAATATACTTCGTGTCAGTTTCCTCTTGTCTTACTTGAAGCATGCAGTGGTGTGGATGATCCCGAGTTTGGCTACTCCACAGGACACCCTTGTATTCTTGTGAAAATGAACAGAGTATGTACATAATTTATTGCCGCGGCTGCTTCTTCCAAATCTCTTCTGTTAAGAAGCTGGCAGCTCTTTATTCAGTGCTCTCTCACTTGGTGGTAGCTTGTGTAAAAAGCTAACAGTGATACTGACCTTTGGAAAATTAATACAGAAAAAAACAATTGGTTCGTAGATTAGTCATAAATTAGGGAGTAACGCAACTTCAGTTTTTCTCTTTTGGAACTAGCTGTATGCACTTCAGCGTAGATCAGAGCTTCAGGGATCAGGTATTCTGGGGATCATGCCCACAGCATGGTTGTGTTAATGTGCTCTGCTCATCTTTGCATCCTGTGTGGCAATGTAATTTAAAATCCCACGGCAAACTTACAAAGTTTTGGCTTATTTAACTTTTTCTGAATATTTAGTAGCAAAGCATAGCTTTATAGTATATGTAATTCAATAGTAGAAATAGAGATAAATTTGCATTAAAATGAACCCAGCAGCATCTTGCCATGTTGTCCAGAGAAAGTGCCTGAATTGTATAGCCATTAGCAAACCAAGAAGCTAATGTGCTCTACATCTAAGTAACAATGTTGTGGAGTCATTGTGCAAAAGGAAGATGCTTTCCTTGCATAATGAAGTGATCTCCAAACCCTGTGCCTTGCTGCTCTATAAATGGTACTGCAGAGTTGTGTTCTGATACAGTTAACCTGTTGAGGCCTGTACGGTCTCCCTTGAAGAATGAGGTAATTCCTGGTCATTTACGCAGAGAAAAGGCAATTTCCTAAACAGGTGCAGGCCTCTCAAGGGCTTGAGTTTACATATCACTAAAGTTACCATCCCTAATAAAACTAAAACTTGAGTCTTCTGAAGTTGGCACTGCTAAATAAGGAGTTTCCCTGTAGGGAGAGCCAGCTAGACCCTTAAGCTCCCAGACTGGCTTCCCTCCAGCCTCTCCTTCCCCTGTCCCCATGGACAGCGACAGTTTCTGATTATCTCATAGCACTCCGGAAATCATTCTGAAACATTGCCTGGCACATAGTAGGTGCTCAATAAACATTTAATGGGATGTTTTAGCAACACTTAGGAACTAAGGTTAACAAAGTGGAGGTGAAACTGAAGGCAAGATGGGTAGGCCTGGAAGTGGGAGCAATCTGAGCAACTATTTCAAGGGGACCCCTACTTTCCTCAGAAATGCTAGGGAGCTCATACATACCACATACTGTTAAATAAAGTAGAAATGAGTTTTCACAATCCACACAAGAAACCCAGATAGTTTATTCCTCGGTGTCTGTGGGGAATTGATTCTAGGACTCCTGAGGACACCAAAATCTGGAGGTGCTCAAGTCCCTTATATAAAATGGCGTAGTATTTGCATATAACCTGTGCACGTCCTCCTGTGTACTCAGAAGCATCTCTAGAGTACTTATACCTAATTCAGTGTAAGTGCTGTGTAAAAAGTTGTCAGCACACAGCAAATTCGAATTTTGCTCTTTGGAACTTTCTGGAATTTTTTTCCCCCAGATGTTTTTGATCTGCGATTGGTTGAATCTGCAGATGTGGAACCCCCGCCCCAGATAGGAAGGGCCAACTGTAATGTGAAGCCAGGTGATCTAGCTTGTAAGGTGAAGTAGATCCATTCCCTCCAACAGGGATGCCTTTTGTAATCCCTGCCTCCTAGGAGTCTCTTCACAACACCTAGACTGATGGAAAATCTGTTCCCAATATAAAGCCAAGAGAAGAAATGCCAGTTCCTTCTGCCACAGGACCAACCTTCTGAGTTTGTTTTCTTTGTCAGCATGTCCTCTGAATGATGAGGATGTGAGATTATACTTGCCGCTAGGGCAGAACTTCACAGGCACGCCAGGAAGGCATCATGAGGCACACAGGGATCGGCAGTGACATGTCGCATAAGGGTGTAGCAGGGCATTTAATCCCAGTATAGTTTGTTCCAATATCATTGCAAGGGCACGGATAGTTACTGCTCTTGAGATTATTATTTCGGTTGCAACAATACCTGTCTTTCGGGAGGAGTACTTACATTTTACAGGCATTCACATTAAAATGTATATAAATTATAAAATTATAAATTAAAATGCATACAATTCAAAAGGCCAAAAAATCCTCTCGCAAAATATATGGATAAATATCTGTTATCATTCATACAGAGTTAGTTATATCAACGACATAAATGAAAGCCTCATTACATAGAACTGAGTGGTGCTATGAGAGTCCTCAAAATGGGATTCATTAAGTGTATGTGTTTTGTAGAACAGATAGATGTGAAATACAACAGGGCTCTGTGGAAGCCTTATGGAAACATGGTAGGGTTGTGACCTAATCTATTTTCATGAAGAACAGTTATTATATTACGCCTTTGCCATTCTTATTGGCATTAATGATGTGTTCATATAAATAACGAAATGTAAAGGTTTCTATTTATTTCTTGTTTTAGGGTAGCAAAGTGCAATGCTGTGTTTTGGTCAATTCGTTGATAACTGATTTATTTTCTAAATTGCCCCAGTACTATAATAAGATAGATAATTGGTAAGATTATTATATTGAAAAGTCTGTTCTAATCCTCTAAAATAAAATTAAAGTAAAAGGCAGAGGTAACAGGGTTCTAATGCAGTGTTAGTGTTCATCTCAACCCTCCCACCCCTGTGTCCCCAGCAATGAAGGAAGAGGTTCTGTTGTATACCGTTGTGATGTTTCAGTTAATCAATGTTTCTTTACCTTAGATAATTGGATTAAAGCCTCAAGGAGAACCAAGGATAGAATGTATTTTGAAGGTTAGTATTCAGAAAATAACCCAACTTCTGTTAAAACCTTAGTGTATCTTAAAAATACTTTAAAAGTCTAATGAATTTAGTCATTTTTTTCTTCCCTGTCACATTTTTAAAGTCCATTGTAGTGCCATTCTTAGAAGAATGAAACTCCACCGACCTTTGGGGGTAGCCCTTCTCTGTTTGCTAATGATAATTGAAAAAGACTTGTTTTCCATGTGCATTTGATGTCACATACTTTGCCTTTATATTTACATATACCATATTTCACTGATTTTAAGATTCATTTTCTTTTTTCTAGCTTGATAACACCAAAATTGGGGTTGGCCTTATAACTGACAGTGACTTAATAGTGTATAAGATTTTTTTCTTTCTTAATAGTACATAAATTGGTGTACATCAGTGGCATCTGAGATTTAATGAAAAAACATGGTACATTTTCCTTAAGGAGGCATTATTTTGCTCTCTCATCCCTACTTTATTTTTTCCAGAGCACTGTGCTGTTTTCCTTTCATAATTTCTTTTGTTTTCTCTCCATGCTGCAAAGTTCAACTAAGACAAATATGTAAATGATGGGTAAGAGTTCTCAGGAGAAACTGTTAAGTTCTAAATTTAATTTTATCGTTGTGTAAAATATTAGCATTCCAGCTCCAGTTAATGTGTCAGAAGTGTCTTACTTGAAATGTTACATTGAAATCACTTCTAAAGTTGTTTGCCAAAGAAAACTGTAATCCCTTTTAACGATGAATGGATTTCTTATTTGGGCAGAAACTTCTTGCTGGGTGGTTCTCAAATCTGATCATGCATCAGAATCACTTGGAGGGTTTCTTAGGTCCCAGTTCTGCAGTTTCTGACTCAGTAGGTCTGGGGTGAGGCTGCAAAATTTGCATTTTTAACTAAAGTTTCCAGGTGATGGTGATGCTGCTGGTCTGGGACCCACACTCTGAGAACTCCTGCTTTAGAATATCCTTATTGATTTATTTTGAGTATTTATTCACGATTTAGAATAGAATGAAAAGCTGGGAAGTTTGTGGTTTTCTCATCTGGGTTGAAGTATGCATGTGTGACCACAGGCAGCTCACTTTATCTCCTTATGCCGTAGTCAGCTCAGCAGGAAACTTGGATTAAAAAATCAGAATCTCACTTAAAACCAGATGCTGCATCTAAGCTGAGTTTTTCTTGGTGTACAAATCCTTCTAAAAATCGAGTGAGCTTCTACTGGCATCTCAAAACAGGAGAAAACGTTACACCTACAAGACAGATTTAGGAAATGTATTGTGTAACTCTGTGATCCCCCTTGCTTGCAATTCTTTCCAGTAGAAGGTTCCCGAGGCTGGCTGTGAGCCTTCAGCCAGGTGGAAGTGCTGATTTTATGAGCATCCTGTGTGCAGGAACTTTTGCCTCTGCTTGTGAGCAGACAATGTAGATATACTTGGAACAGTGGGTCTGTGGAGCCAACACCATCAAGAAAGGAAAACACACACACACAGCCAGAAGGACAAAAGCCTTCCACTCCCTTCCTAAGGTTTCACTTCTGTAAGCCTTTGGCCAGTATAAACTCCTCCGTGTTAACTCTTCACTTAGGATTATAAATGGATTTTTCTCCTTGTTATCTGTTATGTATCTTTTGCTTCTAGAACCGTTGGGGGAACTATTCTAGAATAGTTGGGGGAACTTCTAGAATAGTTGGAGGAACATCTGGTCTAATGACTCAGATTTCAATTTGCTGTCCCTTTTGCTTTGAAGAGTTGTGTGGAAAGTACATAAAATAATCAAAATAATAGATGGGGTTTTTGTTTTGTTTATTTAGTTGTGGAATATTTTTGTTTTTAGAAAAAACACACAAAATTGGAGGAACTCTTTGTAAAACTGCATTTTACTCGTAGGCTAGTCACAAAGGAGTAATCAGGTGGAATCCATAAATTTTCGAGGTGTGGCTCTGTGAACAGATGGCAACATTTACTGCATATCACCATATTGCTGTTTTCCATTAGATTTGTCTATAATCAAGTGCTCTTAGTGTAAATTCTTTAGTTGACTTACTTTTTATATAATACATTTGTCTTTTATTGTGTCTTGTATTCTTAACTTTGATCTGCTTTTATTTATTTACAAGGATTTTTTTTGTCTTGTTTTTGTATTTATTTATTTGGTTGGGCCTGGTCTTACTTGCAGCAGGTGGGCTCCTTAGTTGCAGCTTGCCAGACCCTTAGTTGCAGCAAGTGGGCTCCTTAGTTGTGACATGCGAACTCAGTTGAGGCACGCATGTGGGATCTAGTTCCCTGACTAGGAATCAAACCCCTGCGCCCTGCATCGGGAGCACGGAGTCTTATCCACTGTGCCACTGGGGCAGTCCTTTAATTGCTTTCATACAAGTTAAGAGTCCTGGAAACACTAAAGCATTGATGACAGAACATGCTTTTAGAGGTGGCCTTTAATTTTAAAGGATGGTTCCTGCTAAAAGATGTAACATTCATATTTATGTCATTAGTGTTTTTTTTAATTTTCTTACAAAAGTGAATCGTGTTCATTTAAGAAAATTTAGAAAAATGCAGAAGGAAAACATTTGGTAAATGCTACCCAGAGTTAATCACTGCTTAGAACATTTGGTGTGTGTTCTTCAAGTTATTTACAGGTGATGACTCTACAGTAGAACCAAAATACATTAGTTTTAAACCTTTATTTTGTTTTCAGTGGAACTTAGTGACTGCTAATAGACTCTTGGACTTAGTTGCTCATGGTTTCCAATATGATGCCATTCGTATACTTAGAGAACCATGACATGTAGCTTCACCGTAAAGTACCTCATCATTGTTCAGATGTGCATTTTATTATTTCACAGTTTCTAAATGTTAATTTTAAGTAAAAGTCTGCCAACGTGATGGCTTAGGCACAAACCCGTAGAACAATTAATTGAGCATGTGACCATAACGCTGAGCCTCAGTTTCCCTCTCTATAACTGATCCTACACACTTAAGGGTCTTAGGCCTAAATGAGGTAAATATAAACTGAGTGTGGTATGTGGCTGAAAATGCACACTGAAGTGCTCAGTAAACTGTAACCCAGGACTTCCCTGGTGGCACAGTGGTTAAGAATCCACCTGCCAGTGCCGGGGACATGGGTTCAATCCCTGATCCGGGAAGATCCCACATGCCACGGAGCAGCTAAGCCCGTGCGCCACAGCTACTGAAGCCTGCGCGTACGTGCCGCAACTACTGAGCCCGAGTGCTGTCCGAGCTCTGCAACAAGAGAAGCCACTGCAATGATAAGCCCACGTACTGCAATGAAGAGTAGCCCAGGCTCGCCACAACTAGAGAAAGCCCGCGAACAGCAACAGACCCAACACAGCCAAAAATAAATAATTAATTAATTAAAACCTTTTACATTTTGGGGAACATCTCTCTGTTTCTATGAATTATTAAGGAAAAATAGGTTAAAAGTAATTAATGGGGCTTCCCTGGTGGTGCAGTGGTTGGGAGTCCGCCTGCCGATGCCGGGGACGCAGGTTCGTGCCCCACTCCAGGAGGATCCCACGTGCCTCAGAGCGGCTGGGCCCGTGAGCTGTGGCCGCTGAGCCTGCGCGTCTGGAGCCTGGGCTCCTCAGTGGGAGACCGCAAAAAAAAAAAAAAAAAGAAAAAGAAAAGTAATTAATGTACAAAAGTACTTATATCAAAGTGACTATTTTTTTCTCCTATATAAAATGTTACTTTGGACTTCTTTTAGCATGTATTCTGGTTTTTTTAATTTGTTTTTCATTTTTATTGGAGTATAGTTGCTTTACAATGTTGTGTTTCAGGTGTACAGCAAAGTGAATCAGTTATACATACACATATATCCACTCCTTTTTACATTCTTTTTAGACTTTTTTAAAATTAAGGAGTACAAACGTAGGGTGGTGTTTGAATGGTGAATGAAAAATGGCTTCTACAGTTTCCTTAGCCTTGTTATCACCTGTTCTTTTTTTTTTTTTATAAATTTATTTTTGGCTGCATTGGGTCTTCGTTCAAGCGGGCGCTGCTCTTCCTTGCGGTGCACGGGCTTCTCATTGCAGCGGCTTCTTGTTGCGGAGCACAGGCTCTAGGCGTGCCGTACTTGTGGCACGTGGGCTTAGTTGCTCCACGACATGTGGGATCTTCCCTGACCAGGGCTCGAACCCATGTCCCCTGCGTTGGCAGGCGGATTCTTAACCACTGTGCCACCATGGAAGCCCCTCTCCTGTTCTTTTTACGTATTGTTGATCTGGATCGTTAGAACTTGCCCTTTTTGTGGGTTGTCATCGCTTTATGCTTTGCTGTCTTGCCTGTGTCGCTTGTCCATGTGTTTCTCTCACCCCATGCACATCTGCTGCTTCAAGGTGGTTAAGGGAAGTAAGCAGAATACCGCTTCCCTTAGAGAAGATTCTTACTTTTGCTATCGTGTTTCATGTATGCTTTCAAAAGTAAAAATTCGTTTATTCAAATCTAGAGTGCAAACATTTAGTAACGTTTTGTTTTAATTAGTGCCTTGTGAAGTTGCCACTGATTTTAATCATTGTTGTCTGTCATCTACTCAGTGTGTGTAAGTTACAGTCATTAATATTGGGTCTGCTCAGAATGTGTTACATGAGAATTTTCATAAATTGCTTATTCTTCAAGAAGAATACTAGATTTGGATCATTATCTTGTATATCAGGTTTTGAGGTATGGCTGATTTATAATATTACATAAGTTTCAGGTGTGCAACACAGTGATTCACGGTTGTTAAATATACACTTCATGTACAGTTATTATAAAATATTGGCTATATTCCCTGTGCTGTATAGTTTATCCTTGTAGCTTTATTTTTTTTATAAATTTATTTTATTTATTTATTGTTTTTGGCTACGTTGGGTCTTCGTTGCTGCATGCGGGCTTTCTCTGGTTGCGGTGAGTGGGGGCTACTCTTTGTTGCAGTGAGTGGGTTTCTCATTGCGGTAGCTTCTCTTGTTGCGGAGCACAGGCTGTAGGCGCGTGGGCTTCAGTAGCTGTGGCACGCGGGCTCAGTAGTTGTGGCTTGTGGGCTCTAGAGCGCAGGCTCAGTAGTTGTGGCACACGGACTTAGTTGTTCCGCGGCATGTGGGATCTTCCCGGACCAGGGCTCAA
>NW_020175528.1:2632230-2656118 GCF_003031525.2 Neophocaena asiaeorientalis asiaeorientalis
GGTGGTTAAGGGAAGTAAGCAGAATACCGCTTCCCTTAGAGAAGATTCTTACTTTTGCTATCGTGTTTCATGTATGCTTTCAAAAGTAAAAATTCGTTTATTCAAATCTAGAGTGCAAACATTTAGTAACGTTTTGTTTTAATTAGTGCCTTGTGAAGTTGCCACTGATTTTAATCATTGTTGTCTGTCATCTACTCAGTGTGTGTAAGTTACAGTCATTAATATTGGGTCTGCTCAGAATGTGTTACATGAGAATTTTCATAAATTGCTTATTCTTCAAGAAGAATACTAGATTTGGATCATTATCTTGTATATCAGGTTTTGAGGTATGGCTGATTTATAATATTACATAAGTTTCAGGTGTGCAACACAGTGATTCACGGTTGTTAAATATACACTTCATGTACAGTTATTATAAAATATTGGCTATATTCCCTGTGCTGTATAGTTTATCCTTGTAGCTTTATTTTTTTTATAAATTTATTTTATTTATTTATTGTTTTTGGCTACGTTGGGTCTTCGTTGCTGCATGCGGGCTTTCTCTGGTTGCGGTGAGTGGGGGCTACTCTTTGTTGCAGTGAGTGGGTTTCTCATTGCGGTAGCTTCTCTTGTTGCGGAGCACAGGCTGTAGGCGCGTGGGCTTCAGTAGCTGTGGCACGCGGGCTCAGTAGTTGTGGCTTGTGGGCTCTAGAGCGCAGGCTCAGTAGTTGTGGCACACGGACTTAGTTGTTCCGCGGCATGTGGGATCTTCCCGGACCAGGGCTCAAACCCGTGTCCCCTGCATTGGCAGGCGGATTCCCAACCACTGTGCCACCAGGGAAGCCCAGCTTATTTATCTTATCCATGGTAGTTTGTACCTCTTAATCCCCTACCCCTATATTGCCCCTCTCCCCAAAGGTAACTACTAATTTGTTTTCTATATCTGAGAGTCTGTTTCTTTTTTGTTGGATCAGTTTTTTGTTTGCTTGTTTGTTTGTTTAAATTTATTTTTTGGCTGTGCCTAGTGGCATCCCAGATCTTAGTTACCTGACCAGGGATGGAATCCGTGCCCCCTGCAGTGGAAGCGCAGAGGCTTAACCACTGGACCGCCAGGGAAGTTCCTGTATCAGCTTTTTTAATACGTGGAATATAATTGCAGTAGACATATAATACTTCTGACTGATTTACATGTGCCCGTAAAAATTATTCAAGGGAAATGTGGTATTTAAATTAGTTAAGAAGGGTATTCCTTGGAGTACTTTAAATTTTCCCCAGCAGTGTGTCAGCTGCATCATAGTTTCCACCTCTGGTTACAGTTATCATGGTTGTTAATCATGTGACACTTCTGGACCTGCTGCCTCCCAGGCCTGAGTGGTACCTTCTAGGTGTGGCAGCTATTGCTTTCCAGTCTGGAAGCACAATATTTTATTCATTTTAGGGTTCATTGGTCCCAGACCTACTTGTGCATTCCTGCTGTCAGTGGCTGGAGAACTGGCATTTGGTAGTTGGAAGGCAGATAAGATTTTTACAGACATTGCATGAGTAGATCTGGCTGTAAGTTAAAGGGACTGTCATGGAAAAGTATATAAGATATATTAGGAAATCAGGATAGTTTGTGTCAAACGGTTTAAATCAACATGAGTAAGTCTCTTTTCAAAAATACACTTGTAGTGAATGCAGTTGGAGCAACATTGTAGTTTCTTCATACTGTCCATAATGGATACTGCTTTAATAAAAATACATTTTTAAAAGCTATTTTTTGTGACCTAAAAAGGGTTTGTTTTGTTTTCAACTTTAGGGTGAAAACACAGCATTGCTATCAACTTATCCTTCCAATGGAATGATAGATTTAAAATATTTTCCATATTATGGGAAAAAATTGCATGTAAGTATTTAGAAGTTCTTAAGTGGTAGGGACTCTTGGAAAATTGGTAGTCTGTATTAAAATGCCAGTTGTCTGGATTAGGTAGACGTATGCCCTATGTAACGTGTGCATCATCTATTCTGGTTTTTAAATACAAATGGTGATGGCAAATGGAGACTCCAGATCTTAACTACAAACACAAAACCAAAGCAGCTAAGTTAAAGGATGATTATTTTCAAAATACAGTTTCCTCTTTCATTTCTTAGGGTGTGCTTATTTAAAGAATATAGAGAAGTAGTAAAGAAGTCATTATCCAGAGAATAACTATTATTGTAGCGTAATTTCTTCCATAGTTTTTCTTTAAGTATGTGTATATAAGTAGCATTTCGTATGTATACTAGTAAACTTTTTATTTTGAAATGATTTTAAACATAAAGTGGCTAGAATAGTACAAAGGGTTCCTATAGACCCTTTACACAGATCTCCCATTTGTCTTATTAGTCTCCATATATATATATACACATATATGTATGTATATATATGTATATAAAATATATATATATAATTTTTCCCCCTGAACCATCATTGGCACTCAGTGATAAACATGGTGCCTCTTTACATTAAATTTCCTAAAAATAAGGACATTATCATATATAACCATTAGCATTGATACTGTACTATTATCTAATCTACAGATCTTGTTGAAATGTCACCAGTTGTTCCAATAATGTCCTTTATTGCAAAAAAAAAAAAAAAAAAGTTTTTTCCTGGTCTAGGATGTTACACTGTTAGTCACCTATAACCTGGAACAGTTCCTCCATCTGTCTGTTTCATGCCCTTGAGCTCTTCAGAAATGAGTACAGGCCTTTTTTGGCTTACTTTGTTGGTTTATGTTCCTCAGTTTGAGTTTATCTGATGTTTTTCATGATCAAATGTAGGTTGTACATTTTCGGCAGGAATGCCTCAGAAGAAATGTTATGTCCTTTTCAGAATAGCATATCAGGAGGGACGTGGTGTTGAGTCCCATTAATGGTGATGTGTTAACCTTGTTAGGGTGGGGTCAGCCAGGTTTCCCTAATGTAAAGTTACACTTTTTTTTTTCTTTGTAATAAGTATCATGTGGGGAGAATACTTGGAGAATTTATAAAATTATTTCTCCTATAACTTTAGCATTTGTCAATTCTTTCCACAATCAGTTACTAATAGAATTGTTCTCAAATGTTTTTTCTAATTTCATCTTTTCTTTTTCCATTTACTAGTTGGCATTCCACTCTAAGGAAGAGCTTTTCCTTCTCCACTGTTTATTTATTTATATCAGTATATTCTTACGGATTCTTATTTAATTCAGGGGTTATATGTTATAATCATTTATTTTGGTGCTAATGTTGTCCCAGATTTGGCTGGTGGGAGACCTTCAGGCTGGCTCTGGCTCCTGTGTCCTTTAGACATGTTCCCTTGATTCCTATAGCACTTCCTTACTTTCTGGCACCACAAGATGTTCCAGGTTCTTCTTGTACTTTCCTGCCTCAGCCCTGGAATCAGCCCCTAGTTCCTTTTAGTGAAGAATTGTATTTAGAAACCACAGTGATGGCAAAACAATTTTGAGTATACTTTTATACCAAGTCACACAGCAACCATAAGTAAGGATGTTAGAAACCCAAGTAACATAATCAGTGAGGTAGATCTTCTGCATGTTTATCAAACATACTAATATATAGATAGATACAATACATATCCTTCTCAGACACCCAGAACAGTCACAAAACTTTATCATAAAAAATGCATGCTCAAGTTTCATAAAATAGAAATATATTACAACAATACTTTCTGATCACAATGCAGGAAAACTAGAAATTATTGAAATAAAAGGGCCCTTCCAAAAGAGGGAGGAGGTGGTAACTCTCTAATCAACTCTTGGGGAAAGGGGGAAACTCAAACCAAGATTATAGAATATCTAAAAAACAATGAAGCACAACATAACCACAACCTATGGAATACGTTTAAAGCAGTGCTTAGAGGAAAATTCATAGTCACAAACACTTTTATCAATAAAAATTAAAGTGAAAATAAATGAATATCCAGCTAAGGGGGAAAAAAAGGTAGAGGATTAAAAAAATAATAGATCTAATTATTAAATTAAAATCTTGTTTTTTTAATTTTACAGAATAAACAAACCCCTGATAAAGTGTAAAGTTATTGCAGAATTTGAATTAATGTATTTTCCTTTATTTGCCAGGGGAGCTATCTACAGCCATTAGTTGCCGTCCAGCTCAGCTTTGGTAATAGAAATGACATAAACGAAGTCACAGTTGAGTGCAAGATTGATGGATCACCCAACCTAAAAAACCAGGATGATCGTGACAAGTTTTTAGGACGCGTTGTATTCAAAATCACCATGCGTCCATAGTAGGAGTTAAGATATCTCCACAGAGTAAACGTTGTGTTGTCTGTCTTCATTTGGTATCAGCTGGACCTGCCATTCCAGAATTATGAGACCGCCTTGGAGAAAGGTGGAGTGGTGCATGACACTGGGGTAGCATCACAATGTGCTTCCAGACCATAGTGTTGGGTGTCCTTCAAAGTAACTGCCTGTTGCCTCTGCTGCCTTTTGAACGATGTACAGTCACCAGATAGGGACTGTGAACAGCTGATTCTGAACATGTAGGATGGGGGTTTGTCCAATTTTTATGTGGTTTAATTGCCGAGTGTCTAAAGCTTAATGTGCTGTGCTATGTAAATATTTTATAGATTTAACACTGGTTAACTGTCAACATTTTGATGCCAGCAAAGTTTTAGGGGATAAAATGGTACCTGACCAACGTCAAATGACTTTATAGCTGCAAGAAATGCAGTGTGTGGAGAAGTTCTGTATGTGAGCAGGAAAAAGGAAAATAAAAGTGGATTTGAAAGGTTGTCTTGGATGTTTTGTAAAATTATTTTTTACATGCTGAATTAGTCTGTGGATCTTTCTGACTAGGAGCACCAACTTTTTGTTGTAAAACATGTAAAAACAAACAAAAAAAGTGACGGGGTTATTTTCAGTGCTGGAACTAAATCTTTTAAAGTATTAAGATTAAAGTATTTTAGACCCTAGATAAAAACTGCATCTTTAGGTTAGCCAGTAAGAATATGTGCACCTAAATTTTTACGAAATTAAATTCATAAGATTTAAATTGTATAATAGTTTGTGAAATCTTGCTACTGCTTTTATTTAGCAGACTGTGGACTCTACAAATTGAAATATAAACACTTGGAACTTATTCAAAGCTTCCAACTGAACAGTTTTATTTCAGCATTGTCTTATTAGAGTCATGAAATATTTCCTCCTTCAGTCTGAGGTGTTTGGTATGATTCTTTGTCATAACGTGAGCTACTTTCTCCTCTGTTGAGAAAGGTGTGCTTCCCACATGATCTGTGGTTTTTTTAAAGCCTATTTTTAAAAATTGTTACTTTTCTCCTTAAAAAAAGGCAGGGCTAATATTCTTGAGGTTTTCTTTGTGTTGGTGCAAGCCAGGACGAGTGGGACCCAACCCAGCTGGCTCAGGAATGGCTGTCTGGAGGAAACATGAGTGCTCTGGGTGGCCTTGACTGGCCAGATGGGCCTTGGTGGCTCAGGAATTGCTGTCTGGAGGAAACATGAGTGCTCTGGGTGGCCTTGACTGGCCAGATGGGCCTTGGTGGCCCAGGAGCAGCCTGAACGCTTGGGTAGTTGTCACTCAGTGCCATTGGGAGGTTTGCTCTGTCACTAAGATCTTAGTGATAACAGATTTTCATTGTAGAAGCCTCCTTTGCAACTGAAGAAAATGATTCTTGGGGTTGTTAGTAAAGCAAACCTACCCTGTCTCTTAAGAGTATAAAGCAAGGAGAAAAGACGCTGTGATGGCAGAGCAGTGTCATGGGCTGCAACCAGGACACCGTTTTAGTTGGCCAAGTGTGAACAGGTCCTCAGCAGCTGTCAACTCTGGCTCACGTGAAATCCATATCATTAAGTATTCAGTTAATTTTGTATTTTTGTATCTTTTGAAGTATAGTGTGGGTGGAATTTTTGTTTTAATGAGCTTAGGCAGAAGCAAAGCAGTTCTCAGAACATGTGACAAGAATTGAGATATCCAGAATGGGTGAGTGGGTTTTGGAAAGAAAGAAAAAAGGGACATAGACATGAGTCCCATTTGTGCCTCCTTGGTTCAGAAGGTTGGTCGTGGCTTGGCCCCTGACTGCCTGTGACCTTAGTTGACGCACCCAACTCTTCCTGGCTCTCTTTTGTGTTGAAATTAGGGGAGTTTAGCAACTTTATCCCAAGCCTGCTGTGGGCCAGGTAATGAGTTGCCAGACTCTGAGGATAAAGAGATGAAGAGATGTGGTCTCTTGAAAATCTTAAACTAGGAGGGAACAGGCTCTGAGATGATGGCAGGTACATGTGAGGGAGGTGGGGGGGCCTGGGTTATTCCAAAGGTCCCCCGAGACAGTCAGTATGGGAAGGGGCTGGGTCTGTATGCAAAGGGTGACTAGGAATGAAGGGAGCCCTGGACGTGCTTTGAGTCTGCGTTTCTGCTACATTTCAGGTTTTCCTCAGAGCTTCACTGGGCATCTTGTTAACAGGCAGGTTCTGATTCCATAGGAGAGATTCTGTACACTCAGCAGCCTCCTAAGTGATGCCTAGCCTGCTATTCACAGACCACAGTTTGAATAGCAAGGGGACAAAGGACTAAAGACAACCAGCTTTGCATCCTCAAGCGGTTGAGTCTGGCACTAGTCTGATTACTGGATGGAGAAGACTCCACTGTCAGTTGACTTTAGCTGCTACTTAAAATTCAACAGGTATGTTATATATCTAGCTCAAAGAAAATTATGTGTTAGTTTCCGTAGATCTCCAAGCTGTTTTATACTTGGAATTTTTTTATACAAATGAACTCTTATTTCACTTTGATCACTTCCATGGGTGGGAGGGAACAAATTACAGTCTAGTTCAATCCCAATTTGGACATACAGACTCAGCCTTAGACCGTATTATAGTGTCTTAGTAGGGTTTTCTGTACAAGATGAACTCTCCCTACCTCGAACGTGTGTAGTTCGTCCTATAACTTAAGCCGCGTTGTCCTTTCTTAGTGGTAGCTTCCCTGCCACATGCAGCAGTGAGATAAGAAAGGCTGGTCTGTCCTCTTCACGAAATCCGGTAGGACTGCCTATCACTGAAGGTACAGTCTGTGAGGAGGACTTCCCAGATTCTGTGTAGAGTCTGTTGGAAGAGAGAACTTCACGTGAAATCCCCGATCATTCATTGTGGAAGGAGAGGGAGGGAAAATTGGCATTAAATCTTGATTTGCATTTGATTGTTTGGAAATCTCAGGCCAGGGTACTTACCCTTCTGAGCTGCGGTTCTCATTTTAACTGTACAATGAGGGTGTTGCCCCCCTTCAGGGCGGTGAGGATTAAATGAGAAAATATATATGCCACGCCAACATGTAGTAGATGTTTATAAATGTGAGTTTCCAAAGGCTCCCCCTCCTTCCAAGGTTTTTCGGGAGTGTTTCCTTCCTGGTAACTGGAAACAGGGTAAGTACGGTGTTGCTGCTGCATTGGCAGGTTGTTTATCACTGGGAGGGGTGTGGTAGAGAAGGAGTTGAAAGTCCTTCCTGGCTGCCTGTGGCCTTGTGCAGCAGGTTTGTATGAGGGCAGGGGTCACAGATGGGTGAATTTGAAACTGTCGTCCACGTGGGATTTTTCATTTCCCTTGGCTTTTCTTGCTTTAATAAATTTGTCAAGTTGGAGTTTAAAGAAGGCTCAACAGGATCTGCTACATTGGTTTCAGAGTTTTTCAGCTCCATTGGTTCCCGCATAGAAGGAGCTGTGTTTTGAGCCGCGGGTCTTTGTGCGGCGCCTCCCTGAGACCGGCCTGCGACTGACTGGTACTCCAGGGAGGGAGATCTGTTCCCAGGAGGGCTTCCTTCATACTGGAGGGCACACAGAGATCAGTGTGTCTGCTTTTTCAACAAACCAATTTCGTGACATTCCAGTGACTTGTCCTTCAAATAAGTCACTTCACAACTTTTCGGGAATGGTTTCTGCATTTGCTTTCAGGAGCATGGAACAGCCTTTAACCCTTGTCACGGATGGCAGGATTTGTCCATTGAGGATGGGCTTGCTTTTTAGGAACAGAATTCACTAGGGAGTCAAGACTGGTAAGGGCTGATATTTGAGTATGAAAACCAAAGCGGAGCATGTCTCCTAACCCTCTCTTTCCAGATTATTTGTGTGGCCTTGGGATAACTCAGAAGGGCCTTCATAAGAATAAACTGGATTTGACTGGTGACCAACCAGCTAGTGACAGGCTAGCGTTAGTTCTGGATTTGCTTGAAGACAGGACCACTCTATCCACTCAAGTATGAGTCTGTCTGGAATTGGAGAGTGTGCAGGGCTGCTGGCTCAGGTGACCTTGGGGTGGTGCTGAGCTCCCAGAGACCTTCTGCTGACACTCACGCGTCCAGCGCCCCTTCTGTTCTGCAGGTCAGAGCCCCAGGTCTCTAACGCCAGAGCCGAGGGAGAGTGAGGGGTGACATGAAGTGGCAGGCGTGGGTGCCATCTTGTTTTGGCATTAGCCTTGTTCCTTGTGATCTTCCCTCTGGGTGGCTGAGAAGAGCTGAGATGGCATGGAAAGGATGGACTTCCTGCAGAATTATGTGCACCCTCAGATAAGAGCTCTCTTGGGTGGGAGGGAGTTGAGATGTGTTGAGACTGTATGGCAGGGTAGGGGGCAGGCAGTGGTAACTGGAGTGAAACTAAGGGTCAGGCAGGAAGAACCAAATGAGGCGTGGCAGGGAGAGGCGCCAACAGAGATGACCGAGCATTCAGAGCGCTTGCGGGTGCCCTTCTGAGACCATTCATCCGGGTTTGGACCTACTGCTGATGAAATCACTGTGGTAAGCAGAATTGGGGCCCCCGTGACCTCTGCCTTCTGGTGTCACACCTGTGCTTATGTTGTATCCCGTGGCAATAGGGACTTCGCAGATGAAATTAAGGTTACTAACCAGTTGACCTTAAAATGGGGAGATTATCCTGGATCATCCAGAGCGCTCAGTGTAATCATGGGAGCCTGAAGCAGAAGTCGGGTCCGAAGTGTGAGAAGACGCCCAGCTGCTCTTCTGATAATGAAGGGGGCCGTGTGGAAACAGGAGAAGCAACCGAATTCTGGAAGCCCAGTCTTCCCTGAGCCTCCAGAGGAGAGCCCAGCCCAGCCCAGCCCACCAAGACGGCTGACCACAACCATGGAGAGAATAAATGAGTATCATCTGAAGCCACTAAATCTGTGGTCATTTGTTTCAGCAGCAGCTAGAAAGCGAAGATGGTCATTTTCTCAATGAAGAGCGGATGCTCCAACCCAGTACTTCTCAAGTCTCGGCATGTGATTCATTCAAGGAATCCTGTTTAAAATGCATGTTCTGACGCAGCCACGTCTAGGGTGGGGCCTGAGAGTCTGCCCTCCTGACGGGCTCCTGTGTGCTGCTACTCTGAGGATCTCCTTTGCCCACGAGGCTCTCGTGCACCGTCCTGGTCAGTGCAGCACCTGGGATTCGGAGCCAGGGCAGAGGAGGGAGGAAATGAGAACTGAGAGAAGAAAGGCCTCGGATACGTGTTGCTCGGCTGTGAACTAGTATTCACAGAGGTCGAGGTGGAGGGGTGCCCTGTGTCGTGAGCCCCTGGCTTCTGGATCGTGAGCCTCACGTCTGTGATCCGTGGCCTGCACAGCAGGCAGGACCTGGCTGCAGATGGGGCATTTCCATGTCCTGTGCTTATTTTCTGAGGCCCTGGGGGAGGACAAGAGCCTGCAGCCATGGTTCCAGCTTCCTGAGGACAGCATGGTGCCAGCCTGACCTTTAACAACGTCCTCGCCAGCATACCCTTTCTCCCAGCTGAATAGAAGGTCAGCTTCTGGGGGCCACCGGCTTGGAGATGAAGGGAACCCACCTCATCAACAAAGAAAACTCTGCAAAGTTGCTATCGCTTAGTGAGAAGGAATGGACTCATTCATTTAAAAAAAAAAATTTTTTTTTTAATTGAGCACCCAGTGTGTGCCAGGCAATGTACTAGGAGCTTGGGGTACACTGGGGGTCAAAACAAGATCCCTGCCCTCGTGGAACTTAACAGCCCAGCAACTACAGCAAGGCTGAAACTGCTTCTGGTAGGCTGTGTGTGTGGTGGCTGTCTTTGCGGCCCTTCCAGGAGGTGATGGCCTCTGGCCAGAGTAGGCCTGGTCCACACGTTGGTCACACCTTCAGTCCACAGCCCTCAGCCAGCGCTCAGCAGGTCTGGGGAGCCTCTTTCTGAGGAGACATGTTAGAACTGACTTTAAATGGCTTTAAGTCTGGAGCCACCCAGAAGGACGGCAATAATCACACCTGCAGACGCAGTCTTCAGGATACTTGCCTTTTATTTCATTTTTTATTATTATGGCTGAGCCACGCGTCTTGTGAGGTCTTAGTTCCCCAACCAGGGATCGAACCCGCGCCCTCAGCAGTGAAAATGTGGAGTCTTAACCTGGACCGCCAGGGGATTCCCCCCCCACTTTTTTAAAAATTTGATATTTGCATTTTATAAATGCTCTGAGAGAAAGGATTGTAGAAGATTCTATCAGATCCTTAAATAACTCCAATGGACAAGAAGTTTATCTGGTGTAGCGAGCAGAATTTAAAATCCGTATTAGTTGGAAAAGAATAGTGATGTTTATATGTGTGTAGCAAGTAAATACAAGAAACACACATTAGGGTTTAAAAGTAGCACAAGGGCTCCTTGAAAATCTCATGTGGTAATTTGACTGTCATCTGGATCCCTCAGAAGCAGCTGTTTTAAAGACAGACTATCCCAAAATCCATCCAAGGAAGTTTGTTAACGAGGCCTCCTAAGTAAGGTGGTTCCCTAGCAGACCCCAAGCATCAGCCAGATTCGGGGAGCCCCAGACCTCTGTGGCAGCTTTACAAGAGGAACCCCAACTAGTGGTTACCTTCCGTGTTGAAACTGCAGATGCGAACAGCAGCCACTGGTGCGTTTCCTCCTTACAGTCTGAACGGGTTTCTTGGATGTCTTTTCCATGAAGAGCCTTCTGATTAGGGTTGGCCTGGGCAGGTAAGCACAGCCTGTTCTCTGAACTGTTGCAGAGACCGAGTGCAGACACGCCCAGTTGGGTCTTTTATTTATTTTTATTTTTTTCAAAGTCTTTTGTTTTTATTGAAGTATAGTTGATTTACGATATCACGTAAGTTTCAGGTATACAGCACGAGATATATATATGTATATATATCCTTTTTCAGATTCTTTTCCTGTATAGATCATTACAAAATATTGAGTATAGTTCCCTGTGCTATACAGCAGGTCCTTGTTGGTTATCTATTTTATACGTAGTAGCAGTCGGGTCTTTTCACCCTTTTCAGCTCTCTCCATGTACTATGTCGCCATCGTTTGTGTGTCTGCTAATTACAGGGCCTCTGAAATGGGTGGTCCCCTGAGGTAGCACTCAATCTCTCGCCGGCCCGACTGTCCCCTGCCTGCCGGGGATATACCTCTGTCCACAGCTGTCCTGCCCCGGGGATGTGTGGCTCCACGCCCGCCCGCTGTGCTCGCAGGCCTCTCTGCTGGTCAGTGCTTCTCTGTTCTATTTAGACCTGATCATTCGTGCCGTTTCCTGATGCAGAAGTATCAAGTCTGTGAAGTGTGTGTTTTCTCAGCTGTGATTGTCAGTCCCCCGAGCCCAGGAGCCTGCCCTCTGTGGCCCTCTGGTCTCCCCTCCCACCCGGCGCTGCCTGTGACAGCCCGTCCTCCAAGGCCCCAGAGGCCCCTGCACTTGTCGTCTGTCGTACTGACTTCTGGCCATACTCACTTTGCCCCAGTTCCTGAGGGATCTTGCTCAGGATTGAACATTCCTGCAACAGCGCTAAGCACTTTCACATTCATATTTCTCCTGAAATGCCTGTGAGGCATGGAGGGCGGAGGTGAGCCTCCCCTTCTGTGAGGATGGAAACAAGTCCAGCCCAGGGACTTACTTTTAGTGGAGCCGCAGTGGAAATCCAGATCTTTGCTCCAGACCTGCCATCCCATGCATTCCAGCGTTTCAACGCACTATTGAAAAGCATGGCTGTTTTTGTAAGTGCCCAGACCACCCCCACCCACTGTTTGACTTCACAGCAGCACATAAAACAGTGTTGCTGTAGAATGCAAGTGCTTTCACTTTTAAGCGGGTCTCCTCCAGCAAGGCTGCTCTGGGTAAATGCGGGTGTCCGTGTCTCTTCCTGCCCTGACCTGTCTCTGCCAGGCCCATCACAGCGCCTTGATGTTCCCCACCTCAGGCCACGCAGTCCAGGCAGGGCTGCCACACTGACCTGTTTCCAAGGGCGCGGGGTTGCCCGGGCCGAGCTCATCTGCATGCTCTTTGCAGCCACACTGGTTGGTGTCGGGGTGGCATGTGGCCCAGGCTGGTCCAAGAAGAGTAAACCCCAAGACACTGGTCAGGAGAAGCGCTGACCTCTGGGCTAGAGGGCTGGAGGGCAGTGAGGAATCCAGCAGCTGCTGGGGACCATCTGGCCACCATTTGGGGAGAGCTTGCCTGAGAAAGAAACTCACAGGGTCAAGAGGTGGGCAGGGAGGCAAACACAGGAGACTTGTGGGCACAACCATGCCACCTTCAGACACCGCCTGCTGGGGACCCCACTTCCAAAAGACACTTCCCTCCCTGGGAGAGGCTGGCGCAGGAGAGAAAGGGGCTTTGTTCTCGGCCTTAGTCATTCTTTCCTGGGCCACTGTCCCAACTAACTGCACAGATCTCAACACCAGCCTCTCGTTCCCCTCAAAACCCAGAGAACTGACCACCCTCACCCCGCCCCCAACTAACTCTGGGTCAAGTGACAGCCTGTTTGACGTGGATTTCTTTGTATAAAACTTAAAGACAATACACTTACCAGAATTGAAAAGACTGCCTTGGAGGGACTAGGGGCAGCTCTAATTTATCCTTAAGAGCACATCCTGGAGCCAGGCTGCTCGCCTTCAGTCCTCACTCTGCCCCCTGCTCAGAGCTGTGTGACAGTAACCTCTCTGTTTCCTTAGTTTTGTCTGTAAAGTAGGGCGAGTGCTTAGAAGAGTGCCTGGCAATTAGCGCTAGATGCCTTAGCTGCTTTTTATTACTGGTGTGTCTTTTTTTTTTTTTTGGCCAAGTTTCATGGTTTTATTAACACAATGTGCACACGAGCTGTCTATTCATTTTTTCACTGTGCAGCCTGGTGTTGGGATTGGTGACTGGTGGCCAGCTGGGCTGCTCTCTCCAAAACGGCCTTGCAGTTCTCGGAGGAGAGGTTGAGAGCAGTCTCAGCACAGAAAGACTTGTTGCACGTCAGCAGCACTTCAAGCTCCTTGACACTGTGGACCAGGAACTTCCGGAAGCCACTGGCAGCACGTGCTTTGTTTCCTTGTTGCTTCCGTAACTGATGTTGGGCATCAACCTTTGGCCCTTGAATCTCCTGCACACCCTGTTGTCAATGCCTCTGGGCTTCCACCAGTTCCGCTTCATTCTGACACATCAGCCTGACTGGTGCCAGATGAACTTCTTGGTTCATCAGGTTTTGACCATCTTGGGCTTCACGAGTGGTCTGAGGGTAGCCATGATCCCGGGTAGGAGATGCTGCCCGCTCTGTAGGCAGCGCCGAAGAAGAGAGCCATTACTGTTAAAGAAGATTCATTATTTAGGAACAAAGGATTTCTGTCTTCCCTCAGAGTCTCCCTGGTCCAGGCCCACTCTGACCACCGTGGGCATCTGGAGCCAGTGCCCACCGTTCAGCTTGGGAAACTTGCTAGGGGTTGGCGGCAGTTCCCTGGGGTAGTAGAAAAGTATCTTGCCCCATCAAAGACTAGTCGCTAATTCAACCTACAAATGACTAAAAGAGTTTTGCCCCAAGAGAGGTGCATCCCTGGCCTGTGATACACCTGTAGGTGCAGAGACTAAGAAAACAGCTCTGTGCCTGGCCCAGGAAGACTTTTAATTTATTTTTTTTTATTTATTTATTTTTTATAAATTTATTTTATTTTTGGCTGCGTTGGGTCTTCGTTGCTGCGCACGGGCTTTCCCTAGTTGCGGCGAGCGGGGGCTACTCTTGGTTGCGGTGCGTGGGTGTTGCAGTGCGTGGGCTTCTCATTGCGGTGGCTTCTCTTGCGGCAGGGCACGGGCTCTAGGCACACGGGCTTCAGTAGTTGTGGCACATGGGCTCAGTAGTTGTGGCACGCGGGCTCAGTAATTGTGGCACACGGGCTTAGTCGCTCCACGGCATGTGGGCTGTTCCCGGTCCAGGGCTCAAACCCTTGTCCCCTGCGTTGGCAGGCAGATTCCTAACCACTGCGCCACGAGGGAAGTCCCAGGAGGCCTTTTAAAATGGACTTCTGAGGAGAGGGCTTGTGGGGAGCCTCGTGTTGGCCCCTCCAGCATTTAAGGCTTTTCCCTCCCCGGATACAAAGATTGGGTGAGGTAAGCTCTCTGGCTGGAACTCTCTTTTGCAAGTGATTTGGTCTCTTCGTGACCTTAGGACAGTCCCTCACCAGCTCTCCCACTCAAGCTTCTCCTGTGGAGTTGTTACTGATAAATTGACATGGAAAGCAGCTGGAAGTGCTACGGACTTCATGTAGTTCCTAGTCATCTGTTTTTGACTGTGTAACAAGTTCATTCCTTCCCATGCTTGCTGGCTTCTCTGGGCAGGTGTTCTCTTGTTAACAGCTGCCCACACTCAAGTATGGAAAAATCCAGTGGCTGCTGGTTAGAACAAGTGTGTTAATGGCAGCAGTGGAAAGACAGAACTAGCTGGTACCGGACTGGCGGGGGCGGGCGGGCGTGAAGCAGCTGTTTCTGTATTGGAAACACAAACCTTATTGGCTTGAGACTTATCAGAGTGGAGCCCTCACCTTTCCATGGTCTCTTACTGGCTCATAGAAAATCAACTACTAACGTCCTGGTGGGGAGAGAAGCGTATAGTACGCAGGGGCCTGGGCTGGTTGGAAAAGCACAGTCGGGCCTGTGGGCGAGTCGCTAGACAGGATTTGTCAGGTAGGACCCAGAGGCGGGTGACAGTGAGGCCTGCTCCCCCCGACCTTTTCCCCAAGAGGCAGAGTTTTTCTCCTTGCATCAGCTTATTTGCTCTTATCTCCCAGTTACTTCCGAAGCCAGGCAAATGTCTCACTCTTTTCACCGTCTTGTCCTCTCTTGACTCAATCCAGCAGAACATAGGATGGTTAAGAGGTCAGTCTTTCCAGGTTAGCCAGGCTTTGGCCAGATCATTCATGCTGAAGGTGAGTGCTATTTGGTCATTCGGGCGAACCAAAGGGTCAACATAAAGAGTGTGTAGTTCACCTGTTCGTGCGTTCGTTCGTTCATTCACTGGTTCAAAAAAGACTAAGAACCTATCATTACATACCAGTTACTGTGCCAGGCCCTGAATTTACAAAGATGAAAGAAAGTCCATGTATAAGAAACAAGTTCCTGTTGTAGGTTATTTTCAGAGAACTTCTAATTTCTGAGAGACAAAGATTTTCCCTGGGTTCCCTCCCACTGACAGTGAAGCCTGAGAATTCCCGAGTGAGGTGGGTGCCGGTTTGTGATGCTGGAGCCTGTGAGCTGCAGGGGCTTCCCTCCCTCCTCTTGCACGGAGGTCCCTCAAACGGCCCCAGCCAGCTCACCCCTATGTGCGCACAAGCTGTCATCAGAGGGAGGAAGACAGGTCAAGGTGTGCAAACGAGTGAATGAACGAACGCATGAACAGGTGAACTACGCACTCTTTATGTTGACCCTTTGGTTCGCCTGAATAACCAAATAGCACTCACCTTCAGCATGAATGATCTGGCCAAAGCCTGGCTATACTCCCTACTTTCCTGACTGTGTCTCTCTTCGCTTAAAAATTTGCCAAGAAAGTCAACAGACTGTCAACTGCAGAGTGTGTTCTAATACTGCTTATTGAACATGACAAAATCCTACAGAAAAATTAGAATTTTGTTATCAGACAATGCCTAGGAATTACGGAATTTGTGTACACACACGCAAATGTAAATAAACGTCAACTGGGCTTCCCTGGTGGCGCAGTGGTTGAGAGTCCGCCTGCCGATGCAGGGGACACAGATTCGTACCCCGGTCCGGGAGGATCCCACATGCCGTGGAGCGGCTGGGCCCGTGAGCCATGGCCGCTGAGCCTGCACGTCCGGAGCCTGTGCTCCGCGACGGGAGAGGCCCCAGCAGTGAGAGGCCCGCGTACCGCAAAAAAAAAAAGTCAACTAAAATTTCTCAAATGCCAGCTCATCCAAGCTCATCAGATGAGTAGACTGTGTTACCGACTTATCTCGTCAATCCATTACCGTATACCCAGCAGGACTTTAACTCCATCAGGGACTCCCAGTGCAGTAGCTGGTATTTGTTGAGTCTTACAAACAAAAACTTAAGCAAAGCACACGGCCACCTCACAGGAGATTGTGCTGCTTTCCAGCCGCTACCGGCTGACGGGCGAGGCCCTCCAAGCGCCTCCGTGGCCCACGTGGCTCATGCTACGTGGGTGTCGCAGTTTTTCATTTCTGTGTTTGTTCTGCCCGGGGTGTTTCTCCTGGACTTTTTTCCCCATCTGCTCCGTGTCTGGCCTTTATCATGACGACTGGAAGTGGCCCCAGCAAGCACCTACCTCCCCGGCCTAACTCCAGCCAACCCTGCAACCTGCTCATGCTTTTGCCCTCCAGGCTCTGAGAAGACTTTCAAAAGGGATTCAGGGTGGGGAAGCCACGGGGGAAACTCTCTCCCCTCAGCAAGCAGATTTCTTTGGCCACACCTGTCCTTAACCTGCCCAGTCACGTACAGGCCAGGTTCCTGGCACAGAGGCCCAACAAGGAGGGAACAGCTGCCCTGATACCGACCCTCATTCCAGAGGTTTTAGAAATGTCTTTTGAGGAATTTGTCTCTGGAAGCCCTGGAGAAGGTGTTGCCCGTTAACAAACACTGTCTTTGAAGACTGACGCCTCCTCCAAAGGTCTGCATCCAGGAGTACAGGTGAGGAAGCCAGAGCCTGTGGCTTTTGAAGCTGCCTGTCTTCTCTGTGGTGCTGCCAGGGTCAGAGCCAACACCTAGGAAGAAGCAGGCAGCCCCACGGCCTGCCCCGGCCCGCCTGCCTGTCTGACAAGGCCCGCGGGACACTAACCGCCCCCAGTAGGAACTGCAGTTTGATGGTCTCTGTCTCCTTACATGCCTTTAGTCTGACTTTCAAGAGTGTCCACTGGGCTCACGTTTTGGTTTGTGTTTTTTTTTTTTTTGCCGTGCTTTATGGCACACGGGATCTTAGTTCCCCAACCAGGTATCGAAGCCGTGCCCCCTGCGGGGGAAGCATGGAATCTTAACCAATGGACCGCCAGGGAAATCCCTGGGTTTTGTTCTTAAAAAATAATTTCCACAAGTATTTTTAAAGTAAAAAATCTATCATTCTTATAACTGTTAATAGTGATTTATAAACTGAATTTTGATAAACCTTGAGGAAACTGTTCATCTTTTAGATGATCACAGGACGGGCAGGAGTGGAAGAGCCCAGCACTGCTCCACTGGCCCATCGTACGAAGCAGGCCGCACCTAGATGTTCTACAGACACCTTCTGTGAGAGCACTTCTTGTTGTATTCAGATTAAAGATGCAATACAAGGGACTTCCTTGGTGGTCCAATGGTTAAGAATACGCACTTCCAATGCAGGGGGCGTGGGTTCGATCCCTGGTCAGGGAACTAAGCTTCCACATGCTGTGGGGCAACTAAGCCCATGCACTGCAACTACTGAGCACGCAAGACACAATTAGAGAGCCTGCATGCCGCAACTACAGAGCCCATGTGCTCTGTAGCCTGCACGCCATGACTAGAGAGCCCACGCACTGCAACTACTGAGCCCACACGCCAGAACTAGAGAGAAGCCCACGTGCCTCAACGAAGACCCCATGTGTCACAACGAAGACCCCATGCAGCCAAAAATAAAATATTTTTTTTAAAGCTGCAATACAAGACTTTGTTCACTGGAGGTTCAAAAACAAATCTATTTATTAGCAGAATCTGAAAATAATTCCTGTGGAGATGGTACCTTTTTAAGGACCATTATTTGGGGGCTTTAGTGCATACTCTTTTGGGGATTTCTAATCAAATTCTGGCTTTTGGGGGCCATGGCCAAGTGCTAGGGCATGAAAACAAATCTTCTGACCTCAGTATGGCAGGCATCATAGTACTCGAGGCCCTCGAGTAAGGCAGGAGACAAGCAAGCGAGAAGGAAGTGGATGGCGATGGGAGCTGTGCCCCAGTGGCAGAAATGGCAAAGTGATTTGCATGAAAGTGAAAGAGGGGTCATGACAAATTGTACTTGGCATTCAGTGGGATTGGTTTCACCCACCCTGATACAGGCCTGCCTTTACTACAGAGCATTTTATACGCTTGGATTTCCTGAAAGCAAGTTTCAGCAGGAAGCTGGAAAGGCCTCTCGGGAAGAAAGGCTGAGCTGGCAGTGAGCAGGGAGCTCCCGGGCATTTGGCGGTTGTTCACGGTATGAACACGCGGAGCCCTCTTCCCAGGCAAGAAACGGGGGAAGTTTCGAGGTGTTCTCAGGCGCAAGCAGCAGTTAGAGGAGCCAGCGCTCAAATAAATAAGACACAGAAATGGAAGGAGGATGGAACTACTGTAGCCGTTTGTCCGATGGAATGGGGGAAAACTAGCTTCTGGGAGTAGGAACCGAAAAAGGCAACAGTCGATTGTCAGATGAGTTCTGGCTTCTGGGGAAGACCCTTGGCTGAGGCCGTCTTCTCGCTGATGCCTTGTCACCTCAGCAGAGCCCAGCTCAAGGAACTGGGTGACGTAAACAACTGCTGGGGCTCTGTGGACATCTCCCCGGCCAATCCCGTGGCCACTGGCTGTGTTGACAGCTACCAACGACACTCCCAGCAGTCTCGCACGACATCCCCCATGCGGCCACAAGAGCAAAGCACGTCCTCATGGCCAAATAAGTGATCCAGTGTTACTCGCATGGGTCCTTGGACACGTTTGCCAAATGGCCCTAGGGAGGACCTGCTACCAGCTTGGGCTCACCACTTCAGGAAGTCCCTGGGAAAGGGGGCGGGCACCGGCTCCCCACTTCAACGCTGGACAGTCCACACCACCATCACTGACTTGGGCTGCTCAACTCAAGTGAGAGTCTTTAAGGGAGAATGCCTTTCTTCCTGGACATTAACATTCTTTTTTTTTGCCATGCAGCATGGCTTGTAGGATCTCAGTTCCCCGACCAGGGATTGAACCTGTGGCCCCTGCAGTGGAAGGGCAGAGTCTTAACCACTGGACCCCCAGGGAAGTCCCACTGGACATTAACATTCAAGTGAGTGCTTCCTTCACCATTTCCTAGTGTCTCTTTAAGACGTGGCCCCATCCTGCCATGCCCCAATTGCGCCAAACCCTTCCGACTGTCCACGTGCCCACCACGCACCCAGCTGACTGCATATAAGACAGCGCTATCAAGGGCTCCCACCTCTCCCAAGGCAGGCAGAGATTGCTTGAGCAGGAGGTTCTGGGGGCCACGGTGGCTCCTGGGGCCTCGCTCTGTACTCATCACTGTAGCTTGTCTCTCTGATGCCGGTTTGGTTAAAGGGAAGATGAGCGTTCTCCCTAAAAAACTGTATTACAGTCGGCCGTTTCTGAGACTGTAAAGACATTATTCTTTAGGCGATTATCTTCTAAAGTGATCTTATAAAGATGCAAAATCATAGGTCTCCAATGCAGAAAACCTTTTAAATGTCTGACATTTCCATCCTAGGTGACAGGTGGTGGATGTGCATTGAAGTGCTCTGGGGACGTGACCTGTAAGTAGTGAGGGGTGCAGGGTGGGCTAGAGGGTAGCTGAGCCACGACACAGTCGTCAGAGGAACCAGCCAATTCCCCGAGGCACTCTGACATGGAGACGGCCCTTCAGATACCCCAACTGGGGCAAGGCGGCTGGGCCTCTTGTACCCCTCACTGGCTGTGTGAGGCAGCTCCCTTTTAAGGGCAATTCCTGGGGAGAGGGACTCCGATGGGGCCGGGGTCTGGGCACTGCACAGTATTCACTAACCACCACCGCCATCAGCCTGCTAATAATGAGACCACAATTATTTTAAATTATTTATTTTTTCTATAGTACATCTCATTCAAATCATGGAACAGTCTGATACATTTTTTTCCTCAAGCACAACTTAAACTCATTTCAAATGCTTATTCTTTCTTTCCTTCTTTTAATCTTTCAGGATGGACAGACACTCACACTGTAATGGACAAAAAAACCCACTCAGAGTTTATTAAAAATACAGCTTCCCAGGCTCCCCCCCCCACCAGAGCTTTTGAGTGAGCGTCTGGGGTGGGTTCTAGGGAGGCAAAATTTAAAAACTCCCCCCATCAATTCTGCTGTGGGTGGTCCTTGAACCATCCTTACAGGAACACAGATTAGCACTTGTCCATTACCTATTGGAAGCAATTTCAGAAAACCCAGGAATAATTAAGTATACAGAAATAGCTCTTCTATAAAATTTCCATATAAAAATAATGGTATTTATTTACAGAGTTTGAGAATGCTACAAAATAATAATCAGGTTAGATACTTCAATCTAATAAAGTCTACATTAGGCAGGTCAGATGTGGTGTTTGCATTTTCCCCTTATTTCTCGTTTAAACTGCTTAAAGCATGTGGCACCATGATGTTTCCTTCATGCAGAAAAAAGCAGAGCTATATTTTCTGGAAATAAAACCTATCAGCACATGATCAGAGTACGACATCTACAAATGAACAGGTGAACCAGCTGGGGATTTGGGCTCATGGCCTTTCTTTTTTGTCTAACAGTCAGGGTGGTGATGGCAAGCAGCCGCCTCGGAGACCTCACAGTACTGAACGGTGGGCCTCCGAGCTCTGGCGCGGCCGGGGGGGTCCGCCTTTCGGGACACCGAACGGTTGAAGCCGCCACGGTTCTACTGGGAAAAACAGAACTGCAACACGCTCAGAGAAGTCTCTTAGCAGAAGAGAATCTCGGTCCCCAGAGAGTTTGGGTTTGAGAGAAATCTTTGACCCCAGTCTTGAACACACAGACCCATCAGGCCATTTGCTATCAGTGCCCGACATGCTGAAGACAGCGCATGGGAAGTGACAACATGGTGAGTTTGAAGCGACAAAGCGACGGGTTTTAAAACCCAAACGTGATCTGGGGACGTCTCCTGGTTGAGACGGGCACGGACAGAAAAAAGCTAACATTGCTACAGAAGGGCTCTGCCCAGGGAGGAACGGGTTTCTTCTAAGCCTGGGTCTTCCGGGCTGGGACAGGCCCGAGACTGACACCACAGCCTCTCGCCGGGACCCACGGGCGGAGTCCGCTCCTGCTGCTCAGCTGTCCGGCACTTGGCGTGACAGAGCGCTGATGCTAACCCAGAAGCCCTCTGGGAGGACCCGGCTGAGGGCTGGGTTTGTAGGAGGCAGTGGGGCCCCGGGAGGAGGGAGGTTCGGGATGCAGGGCAGGCTCTGCCAGACAGGCTGAGGGGCATCGGGCCGGTCATGCCCCCGGCCGGTTTCACATGCCTGAGTGAGTGGGGAGGGTTTGCCCCTCTTCTGAGGCCCTTGGTGGAGAAGGGGCGAGTCCTGACCCCACGTGTCCACTACGCTGGCTTCTAAGGCAGCTACAGGCAGAGGACCAAAGTCCGATCTGCTGGAGTAGCAAGGGGTCACGACAGCATGGAATTCACAGGCCTTCGTGTAAAGCGAAGGCCCTGTAAGAATACAGGCTTTTATCTGAAAGTACAGCTGCACAGAAGTAAGCGAATATACTTTCTTCTGTCACAAGAGCGTGGTCAGTGAACACCTGCGGCCACTGAAACTTCTGTACTTGTCAGGGACTCCCAGGTCAGAACTGGAGGGGCAGAGTTTATGCCCTCACCTTCTCTTCCTTAGCACAGTGTGAGTGTAGAAGTAGGTGGGAAAACGGGGTCCTGAAGGTTATCTACGCACAGCTTTCCAGAGAGATCTTGGCTAATTCCTGAGAAATGTAATTTACGTGGGCATTAGCTTGAACTTTTTAGAAAACGGTAAAGTCAACGTCAGACACTATATTCCTTTTGGGTAATAGTCTTCGGCTTGAATGGAAGTTAAGCAAATGAACTGAACGTTGTATGACTGTGAATCAGAGGGCAGGGAGGCACGCTTCTGAGGGCCGCTCAAGTGGCGTCATGCAGGGGCCCTGGCACACCCCGTGGGCCTGGATAAATGTGTGTGAGTGATCGTCAGTGCTGGGGGACCACTGCTTCGGGTGCCTGAAAATGGGGAACCTGTTTGGGAAAATGATCCTCAGGTTGTCTTCAGCTCTGCTAAAACTAGTCCATATGCAGGATAAAAGATTCTCTTTTATATATCTAATATAAAAAGTAGATCTTTATGTATCTAACAACTTGTAAAACTAGAAGAAAACACCTAGAAAAGTTCTCCATTTCTACTCACTTTCCTATTGTGTAGGTTCAATTGGAAGGTAACAGAGCCAACAAGGAGACCTCCATGGGTTAGAATGTTCTCTTAGTTTATGGCTACTGCTGGTAGCTAAGTTTGGTTTTCTTTTATTAATCTTAGAAATTCCCTGACAGACTCCAAAATGTACACTGAAAGCTGGAAGAGTGGGGCCTTTGGAATTTAGCAGAGATTTCCAAGTGCACGTTATGGGGTAGGGTGGCCTGGTAGGGAGGTCTTTCAATTGTCTGATTCAGAACAGAAGTCACTTTCTCAGGGGGCCTTCCCCGGATACCGCCAGCCAAAGTAGCCTTTCCCCCACTGCCCCATGACCCTGTCATTTTTTCCATAGCACGAATCAACCTGAACGTCTTCTGTTCTGTATTCACTCAAACATTTACTGAAGGATTATATCTTCCCATTCACTGTCCAGCCCCTACCCTGCAGGGACCACTGTGGCAGTGCAGCCTTAAAGGCCACCTCACAGATGTGCCCGAGGCGAGGGGCCTGGCGAGGTGTCAAAGGCCACTTGAAGTGACTCACGCATGAAGCTAACCAGGCTTCTCCCCCTGTGTGTGGTTCTTGTAGGAAGAGCTGAGGCAGTTTCCTTCCTTTGCTAACCCTGCCCCACCCATGCCCACTATGCTCTGACCATCCCAGGGCCCAGGTTACACCCAAACTTTGCTGGCTCTACAACCTGAGCAGCCCAGAAAGGGCTGTGTTTTAGCAAACCGCCGAGTTTCTGATGTCTGCATGGCTAAAGTGAGCCACTCCTTTGTGGTTATCGCTGCTTGAATTACCTGCGGGGCTCATGTGTACCTGGGGGCTGCCCCCGGCATCATTTTTCAGGTAGGGCAGAGTATGGTGACAACTGTAAATTCTGCCAAGGAAGAGAGTTATCCTCTTTATCCCGGTAAAGTGGCAGCCAACTGCAGACAGTTTTCTCCCCACCATTTCTAGAAGACAGGGGTCATTTGTAAAGTTTTGCAGGGGGGCGGGCAGCGCTGAGAGGTGAGGAATCACCGTCTCAGCACCTCCTTTCCCGGCCCCTCCCCGAGGTCCTCTGTGATCGTAAGGCACAGTTTATGCCAACACTTACTGAAGCTGCTCCCGTCACCTTGTCATCACAGGAGAAAATGAAGCGGGTCAGACAGACGCGCAGCGGGGAAGGGCAGGAAGTGTGGGCGGCTGCCTGGGCGCCGTGGGCACTGCCTCGACCCTCCCACATCAGGGCCAAAGACAGCAGGCTTGGTGCCACCTGCGCGGGTGCTAAACGGATCACGACTTCACTGGCTGGGCGACACCATGCACCGGAAAGGTTACCGAATACACTGGTGCTTGAGGGAAAAGGGGACTCTTGAACTTCCCCCAAGCAGAGTGTAACCAGCACCCTCTGGGAGGGGTGTCTGCGTGTGTGTGTACATGTGCGTGTGCAAATAACCCCAAGTGCTCCTCCTATGGAGAAGCCTGGATGTTGTAACCACAATTTCCTTTTTTTTTTTTTTTTTTTTTTTTTTTTTTTTTTTATA
>NW_020175528.1:2656241-2706452 GCF_003031525.2 Neophocaena asiaeorientalis asiaeorientalis
TTTTTTTTTTTTTTTTTTTCTGTTTGATTTCTATATGAAATTGTGACTGAGTAATGAACTTTAGAACCACATAAATCTGTTTAGGGGAGAAGCAGATGAATGACAGAATTTCTCTTTCTAAACATCTGGGTCTAGCTTTCTGCTCAGGTAAAGCCTTACACCAGTGACAACACATCCCGTGACCACAGTGTGACTCTGCTGGGCGTCCTCAGCAGTAACCCGTGTGTGTCACTGAGGAATGGAGGCCACTTCCTGCCCAACAAACACCACACACTGCTTGCCGGCTGCGGAGGCCACTGATGGGGCACCAGTAATGAATGGTAAGAGGAGTCTTTGGTTGCTTTTTCTTTTAAACCCATATTTTATCAGCAGCAGAGAGAGAACAGAGAAGGGAGGGGATCGGTGCCCCACGAACTCTGGCAAGGAGCCTGCTACCTGGTAGAGGAGTGCTCACGATCGGTGCACCTGTCATGAACGCCGATGTGTGGCCCTGGGACCTGCGGCATGGTATTCTGAAGTCTGAAAAGCCCGCTGTGGCCTTGGGCCTCTCCAGGTCCCCGCTGGGCCCCTTTCAAGTACAGGGGCAAGAAAAGTTGGGCTTGGGAGAGGGAGAGGCAGCCTGAAGGAGACCCGGTTTTTCCCTGATGGTGCAGCTGACACCTTCCAGGCAGAACGTGCCCTGGAGGCCCTCGGGCCCTCCCTCCCGCGCCCGCCCCGGCCTCAGGGTGGCCCAGAACTCAGGCTGCTACGGGGGCCCTCCTGCACCTGCCTCCACCTCTCCGGCCCCTCTGCACTCTGAGTCTGCGCTATGGCTTATTCCTGATGGAATGCGTTTTGTCTCAAAGGAACTTCGAGTTGTACATCCTTGTGGACCGGTTGTTTGGGTCAGCCAGGCCCTTCCCCGCCGGCTCACCGTGGGCACTGGCTCCCGCGCTCCCCCGCGGGGCTTAGGGAAGAGCCGGTTTGGGCTGAGCTCAGCGCTGAGCCCACAGACGCCGGATGCATAATCTCGGGGCAAATCCAAATGATTC
Organism: Neophocaena asiaeorientalis asiaeorientalis; assembly: GCF_003031525.2. NCBI lineage: Eukaryota > Metazoa > Chordata > Mammalia > Artiodactyla > Phocoenidae > Neophocaena > Neophocaena asiaeorientalis. The sequence goes on from NW_020175528.1 coordinate 2,657,273, forward strand.
AAGTCAGAGATTTAGAATTAATCTTCCATTATCGTTTGCTCCTTTCCAAGACCTTTATAACTAATAACGTGCGCTTAGGTCAGGGTTCGGCTGTGGGGGCAGCGTCTCCACACTCATATTCAGAGGGGCAGGAAGTGAACCCAGCAGTGCGCGGGTTCCTAGCCACATCTTTGGCTCTGACCTGACAGTCTACGTCCTGATCTACTGCACACCCAGTCACCTGGAGTGCTCAACGTTTTTTGGTGTTTCTGTGAAACACTGAATATCGGGTGAGTTTGAAATGCGTTTGACCCAGGAATCAACCCAATACGGTCATTTTGATGAATGAGAATGTACCAAAGGTGACATGACAGGAAAACATTGCTGTTCGTATTCTGGAAATACTTTTCAGACAAAAGTAATGACAGTTCATTTCCACAAATTGCACACGGGGTGAAGTCATACAATTACGGCAGGGAATTTGTAAGCAAGCAACTCGGTCATAGGGACTTGTTCCTTTGTTCTGTTCTAGGTGAAAGAGCGGTATGAAATGCATAGCTCTGATTAAAACGATAGAGACAATTTTCTTCTCTTGTAAAACTCCAGATTTAGGTTGCTGGCGAAAGGCAGTGCTGGCAAAGTATTTAATGCACGTGGAAATGCTATTCTATTTTGGCTTCCAGAAGTAGCCCTAGAAAATTCTATGCACCAATGCATTGGCTAATAGTGATCATTTCAGTTTGACTATAAATTATTCTAAATGTCACTTAAGTACTCAAGAATTAGCGTTTGCTCCTTTCTAGAAGCCGTCTAAGGCAGCTGATGCGTAAAGCACCTCGACTAGACTTTCAACTAGTTCAGCGGTTCAATCTGTGCTCCTTGGGCCACGAGGGTCTCCATCCCTCGCTGTACAGCTCCTCCCACCGGGAACCTCTCGCGTTCAGCTCCGCCTCGTGAAAGGCAGCCCAGAGCAGGGAGCGGGGCGTGGGGCACACGGCCGTTGGGGACTGTTCATGCAGCCACCTCGGCAATAAGGAGGGCTGCGTGGGTTTGGGGGCCACGGCGCCCCGCCTCACGGAAGATAAATGCGCTGCGTTCGTGCTGCCAAGTCAGGGACTATCCCCTCTGCCACCTCCGAGTACGTGCTTTGTTTGCCATGTGATCTACTGCTCTGTCGTTCAGGGTTTTCATTCACACTACGTTAACTTTCACCTCAATCCTCTCAGCCTTCAGGTAATTTGCTTATTGTGTTTCCCTAGTTTTCACTGAACACACAGTGCAAACAAAGGCAAAGACCGAAGCAATCGTTTCAAACACAAGAGCTCACACTAAAAACACACATGAGCATCAAAGAGCAGAACGTGGGTCTGCGCCTGTCTTTATTCTGGGGAGGAGGAGTCCTCCTCGTCCTCGTCCTCGTCCTCGTCGTTGAGGGAACAGGGGGTCTCGCCTCGGGACTCAGAGCAGTGGGAGGCCGCACTGCCGGACCGGTGAGTGTCTGCGGCCAGGAGCCGCCCCGTTGCTAAGGCCACTTCAGCATCCAAGCACAACCCTTGGTTTGCACTAGCAAACAATTGAAAACACACAGGCTCATTAACGTGGTGGATGTCTCAAGCTTTGGAGAACACAGGGAAAAGAACCCGGGGAAGGGGCGAGCTGCAGGCCAGCCCTGCCGGAGCCGCCTGGGACCCGGCCGGCGCAGCACGCTGGCTCTCCCCTCCAGGGAGGGTCAGGGCTTCGCGGCTCGCCCTTCTCACCCTGAAAAAATACGTACCTTGATTGGGACAAGGTGGCACCAGCGGTCAGGTCTAAGTTTGAAACTGACTGGGTAGAGTTCAAAAGCAGTCCCTGATTTAACCACGACGGTCCGGTGGAGATATCTACAGGGAAAAACAAAAACAGATGGCAGCTCTGTAAGTTCCGTGGCTGCTTTTGTTATGGCGTGAAGAAAACACAGACAAGTAAGGCCATCGGCCTGTTCTGAATTACAGCCGGACGAGTCTCCTGCCCAGGGAAGAACCCAGGTTTCTTCAGCTTGGAAAACAGAACATAAGAGCGCTGTGGGGTGTGGGGTGTGGGGTGGGGATACAGGAAAGCAGACTACAGCAGGAAAGAATTCAAATTAAACCAATCACAGACTCTTCATTCTTTTTTCTTACAGAAGACCTCGAGAGGGCAGCTCACGCAGTACAGTGAGAGCTGTACTACTCCTGGACACCCGCCGGACTCAGCACAAAAGCCTCTCTGGCCGGGGTGTTAACAAGCTGAGCACAAGTGGGTGCAGACAAAGTCGAGTCGCAACGTCTTAGGCCAGAAGGACACATTTTTGCCCAAGGCCCCCAGCACGCCGTCCTTTCGTGCCCCCTGGTGAACTCAGTGCTGTTAGGCACTAGAGGCCTGGTCTTCTTCCTGGTACCCTCTGCTTTACAACTTGAACTAGACCTTATTTTAAAAGGCCACGCACAGTCGCTTTTTTCATGAGGGCGAGACAGGCATTGCTGTTTTAGTCTGTACGAAACATTTTGGCTACGTCCTTACAATCTCATTTTCTATGCATTTACCATGGTTTTCCTATCACGACCTTGACCAATTCTTATTGTACTTCGACTTGTTTAACGCTTGTCTCCTTATCTAGAATGTTAGCTCAGAGAAGGCAGTGACTGGAACATCTGAGATCTAACTGTTACCGCACGAAGGAGTACCATCTCTTTCAACGGTGAGTTTACAACACAGGTGGGAGGTACAGCAGAAATGCATTCCTAAAAAAGAAACTTATTTGACTTACGTTGTGAGATAAGACCAAGTGTATGCTGAGAAAGTGTAATTTGCCAAATGAGTTTTTATTATACTTAATCAAGATAGTTTTATAATCACTGTGCAAAAAGGAAAAGAAACTGTGTACTGGGATTGGAAACTCCACTATCCTGGCACTACCTGACCAAGTGAGAGGCTTCCCACGTAGGAAAAAAGTAAACTAAATGACTACATTCATCTTAAAATGGCCTTGTGGATCTTTTCTTCCCAGGCGAACTACGGCAGCTGTGGGGAAAAAAACAACAACAAAAACCCTTCAATTCTAAGAAGAAGAGTAGACTTTAGACACATACAATAAGAACAAGTCCGTACATAATGAAATTAAAGCCAGAATCCTGTGCTAAGTGTTATCAATGAGTACATATGGAAACCTTCTGCCAGAACACAGCTCTTGACATATTTTCTTTTCACAATGGCTCTGAAAAGCCAACATTTCTTTCTTTCCTAGGACCCACACAACGGTTCTCACAACCCTCCTCAAGAGCCACCCTGTCCCTCCACATACTGAAGGCACACACGCTTCTGCTTCTGAACTAACCTGAAAGTCTGTATCCCGGTCACGAAGAGATCAAAGCCACAGAGCCCGCCTAATCGCCCTGAGTCTTTTCACTGAGAATGAGCTAAAATAAAGTCCTGGAGATTTATGGAGTAAGAGCTTTATGCAGACCCTGCTGGACGGCTAGGATGCCTGAGCTGCTAATAAAACAGGAGGTCCTTCTCTGGGGGGGAGCGAGGGGAGCACGGAGTGGGTCGGGGTGAGGATGGGGGACTGGGTCGCTGAGGGGCAAGAAGAGGGGGTCCCATTTGCAGGAGGCGGGCGGTGCGAACTTAAAAACTAAATCCAACAGAAACCAAATCTCAATCAACAGACTCTTGTGACTAAAGGGCCAAAACCATAAAACAAAATAAAAACAACCTCTTTGCTTATATTTGACTTAATATACTTTAGAGTTTCTCATCATGTTTTAAAGGCATTTTAATATTAGTTCTAGGTAGTAATGCTTATAAATGAAGGAAACTGGCAAAAGCAAAGGCAAAAGAATGCTTTTGTCTATACATCCAAATTATATGTGCAGAATATACCAGTCTTAGGAACTAGGACAGTCATAAAGAAGATTTCTGAATTAGTGAAAATCTGAAATTTAGAACATGCAAAACGGTGTTTCCATTTTCAAGTACACTCACTATACTCTTAAAACACCCCAATTTAAAAATGGGCAAAGGATCTGAATAGACATTTCTACAAGGAAGATACACAAATCGCCAGTAAACACATGAAAAGATGCTCACCATCATCCGTCATGAGGAAAATGCAAATTGAAACCACTGTGAAACACCACTTCACATCCACCAGGATGGCTGCGATAAAAAAGATGAACAAGCGTGGAGAAGGATATGGAGAAATCAGAACCCTGGTACATTGCTGGTAGGACTGTAAAACAGTACAACTGCTCTGGAAAATAGTTTGGCAGTTCCTCAGAATGTTAGATACAGTTTATCATATGACCCAGCAATTCCACTGCTTGGCATACACCCAACAGAACCAAAAGCTTATGTTCATAAAAAAACATGTACAAGAATGTTTATAGCAACACATTCATAATAGCTAAAAACTGAAAACAATCCCAATGTCCTCCAACTAACAAATGGATTAAAAAAATGTGGTATATCCACAAAACGGCAATAAAAAGGGATGAAGCAGGATGGATGAATTTTGAAAACATTACATTAAGTAAAAAGTCAGTCACCAAGGCTACATATTATATGATTCCATTTATATGAGAGGTCCAGAATGGACAAATTCACAGTGACAGGAAGTAGATCAGTGGTTGCCAGGAGCCGGGAGGAAAGGAGGAATAAAGGGTGACTGCTAGTGTATGTGGGGTTTCTTTTTGGGGTGATAAGACGTTTTAGAATGAGATAATGGTTGGTGATGACTGCATAATAACCCTGTAAATATACTTAAAACCACTGAATTGTACACTTTAAAATGTATTTTGGGCTTCCCTGGTAGCGCAGTGGTTAAGAATCCACCTGCCAATGCAGGGGACACGGGTTCAAGCCCTGGTCTGGGAAGATCCCGCATGCCGTGTAGCAACTAAGCCTGCATACCACAACTATTGAGCCTGTGAGCCACGACTACTGAGCCCGCGCGCCTGGAGCCCGTGCTCCGCAACCAGAGAAGCCACCACAATGAGAAGTCCACACACAGCAACAAAGAGTAGCCCTGCTAGCCACAACTAGAGAAAGCCCGCGCACAGCACCAGAGACCCAATGCAGCCAAAAATAAATAACTTTTTTAAAAAAATGGTGTATTAATGGTACATGAATTAAATCTCAATTTTAAAAAATTACAATACCATTTCACATCCACCTGCTTGGGAAGATAAAACTCTTTCACTCTGCAGGTGAGAATGTAACTTGGCAAAATCAAATTGGAAAGCTGTGGCATCATCTAGTAACAATTAAGATGCACCCGACTCTGACCCAGCAACCTCACTCTATACACTTGCACACGGTCACCGGGATACAGTTACGGGGATGTTCGAAGCAGCACTGTTTAAATATCAAGAGACTGGAAACAAACTAAAGGTTTATGATCAGTAAAATGAACAAATAAATTGTGCTTTACCCACATACTAGAATTCTATGCATATAAGAATTCTCTGTAAAAATGCATCAATTACAGCTATATGAAACCATGTGGACAAATCTAAAGAACATGATGAGTGAAAAAAGTCAAATCACAAACGAATATATCACTATGATTCTATTTATGTAAAGGCGAGAATTAGGCAAAACTAATAAATTGTTTCCAGCTTACTATATTTGTTTGTGTTTGTGTCTCTAAAGAAAAGCAAGTAGTGATAAACAAGAAATTCAAGAGAGAGGTTACATTTTAGGGTAGGGAAGGGCACAGAATTGAGGAAGGACATACAGTGTGGGCTTTAATTTTCTATGAGAAAGGTTTTAGCAAGTAAGGGTCTGACATTTAATCAAGGACAACACTGAAAAAGCATGAGTTAACATACCTGTGATATAACCTTCTAAAGCCTTTGGCACCAGTGATTTAGCAAGTTTCAGATCCTCCAAGGAGCATTTGCCTGACTCCAGGCCAAAGGACATTCCCATCCGCTTCAGCACTTCTATGTCATCATGAATCTCAAAGGTATTGTCAAAATTAAAAAGATATTCAAACCTGCATCAGGAAACAAAGTTAGTGTGGGGTTTTCTGCGGTATTGGGGAGGTCTGAACAGTTTTGTACTCTGCATATTCAATAAAAGAATGAGGACCTAAGCTCAGGTACAGTACTAGAAATTGTTACCGTTTAGGGCAATGAGTCATTCTGCTGGGTTCAGAATGACATCTCAAATAAACCACTTGCCAATTAAAACACCTTTCCTGTGACAGACAACAGGAGCCCATAAATTTCAGCCCTCATTAAGCTGTGGCAAACTGGAGACAGAAATTTTGGTCTAAATCTAATACTTTTCAAAGCTGTCTATAACTTTGTCACAAAAGATAAAATATTAAGGAAGCCTTCCCATGTAGGCATTTTTCCAAAGTAGATATACAGGTGGCCAAAAGACACATGAAAAGATGCTCAACATCGCTAATCGTCAGGGAAATGCAAATCAAAACCACAATAAGATGTCACCTCACACCTGTCAGAATGGCCATCATCAAAAAGATAACAAATGCTGGAGAGGGTGTGGAGAAAAGGGAACCCTTGTGCACTGCTGCTGGGAGTGTAAACTGGTGCAGCCACTATGGAAAATAGTATGGAGGTTTCCTCAAAAAATTAAAGATAGAACTACCATACTATCTAGCAATTCCACTTCTAGGTATTTACCTGAAGAAAACAAAATCACTAATTCAGAAACATAAACACCCAATGTTCACTGAAGCATTATTTACAATAGCCATGATATGGAAGCAACTGAAGTGTCCATCAACGGATGAACGAATAAAGATGTGGTATGTACACACACACAAACACAGAGGAATATTCCTAGTCAGCCATTAAAAAAAAAAAAAAAAACTTGCTGTCTGCGACAACATGGATAGATCTAGAGGGTATTACGCTAAATGAAATAAGACAGGCGGAGAAAGACAAATATCATATGATCTCACTTATATGTGTAATCTAAAAAATGAAACAAATAAAAGTAGATTCACAGAGAACAAATGGGTGGTCGGTTGGCAGATGGGAGGGGCTGAAGGTGGTGGGTGAAATAGTGAAGGGGATTAAAAGGTACAAACCTCCAATTATAAAATAAGCCACGGGGATATAATATATACCATAAGGAATATGGTCAATAATATTGTAATACGTTTGTACGGGGAAAGATGTTACTAGACTTATCACGGTGATCATTTTGTAATGGATGCAAGTGTCAAATCCCTATGTTGTACACCTGAAACTAACATAACATTGTATGTCAACTATACTTCAATAAAAACAAATAAAGCAAGCAGTCATTAACAAAAAAACGCAAAGAAAGCCTTTCCAATTTAATATCTAACTTTCCTACTATGAGTTGGCCTAACTAGGGTTGAGGAAAAAGCATGTTGGATGCTTACTTCATTTTCATGAGTCAAGTGTTAGCTACACGATACCTTAGATGAGCAGAAAATGGAAGACTTTTCACAAACTAACCAACCCCCAAATCCTGTCTTGAGGGCCTAAGGGGTAAAAACGCCGCAAGAAAAAAGTGTCGTATATAACACATAGCACGTTTCCAAACGTTTCTGTAAAATACCAAATCAGGATGCCCAGCTACCTGGCACAGGCTTTCAATAAGGAGGTGACTGTAAGAAGAAACAGTCCATCTGACTCCCAGGCTATGCCCTGGGGCACCATCACCCAGAGCCTCAGCCCCTCAGGGACAGGGTGCAGGCGAAGTTCTGGGACAGTGGTGGGCTTACGTTGTCATGAAATTCTATTAAAGTCACGCAAGGGTAAAACTTTTTATGCTAGATCTTAAGGGCAAAATTTATAATTTAAAGCAAAATGCCACATTTAAGTAATTTGAAGTATATGAATTTAAATAAGTACATTAACAGAAATTCAGAAAAAAAAGAAACCACACAAAATCTGGAGTGGATGCCTGCCCCAGGGGTGACTTGAGGCATACGTTAAAAGCTGAAGGTTTCGTAAATGTAATCATCATTGTGGGAAAGCCTCCTGGCTAAGGGGAAAGGATTGCATCACCAAAGTAACTGAAAGACCAGGCTTTTGCACCCCGCCTTGAACAACAAGCTCCTACAAGCAGCTCAGAGCCTCCTTCCCTCCACTCAGGGGAGGGTGAGGAAAGGGCACGAGTCAATAACCACCCAAGAAGGACAAGAATCCCTAATTCCCTTAGGTCTCTGGTCCCCACACTTTCCTGCTACTCTTTTAGACCTCAAAGATTAACCAAAGAAGAGAATTTTAATGATTTCCCACAAAACAGACTAACTAGAGAGAATAACTAGAATTCTAACAGTTTTTCCCGAAAATATGTTAAACCATTCTCTAGAATTCTCAGATTTATGAGAATATGTGACAAGTCCTTGTAGACACATGTTTCTGTAAAGAATTTTAAGTGTGTGGATAATAATACATCTACCATTTGGGCTGGTCCTTTATGAATTTAACGTCTGTAAACCAGCAAGTTAAATACTATAATTCTCGTTTTTACAGAGGAAGAAATGAGATCTCAGAGAAGTTAAGAAACTACACAACTAGAGGAAAGATTGAAAAATGCATCTTCTGACGCCACAGCCTGCACGGTCCCTACTATTTCTACCTGTGTCTATAGGCTTAATTACCAAATACTCGAGAAATCCCTGTTGTTTCTCTTACTCTTCTTTTTTTTGGTTCCTTCTTATTTAAGTGACCCATAATCTCTGCATGCAATCAAGACAGGGAAGCAACACTGCCAGAGAAAAGAGTGGGAAAAACCAGAAGTGGTAAAGCCCCACGGTGATGCAGTAGCTCTAAGAGGCTAGAAGTTCCAGTTCCCAGGAGAGTCCTAGGCTATGCCTCTGGCACTGATGTGGTTACTGAGCCCTCTTTTGCTCTCAAACGTGTCCCAAATTTGGATGATAAGTTATATGCTGACTCCTTGGAAAAGTAGCTAATGTTTACAAAGCACTTTCCATGAGTCAGACCTCTTAGAGGCATAATCTTATTTAATCCTCACAACAAGGCTAAGGAAGTGACAGAGGCCCTGGCATCGCCCCCATCTGTTCTTTGGACACAGAGCTTTTGAAGCAGTTAAATGCGGGAGCCACAACCCACACTTGTGTCTGCCTCACTCTGCACCCTATGCCCTTAACGACCTCGATACTGGTCACAGCCTGAAGACCACTACTGTTTTCATGAAGGGTAAAATAAGTTACAAATAAATTCTGTATTTTGAAAACTGCTATTTCTCACTTACTGTGATAAATATTGCCATCAATCTTAAAGTGACAAACATGCTGGTGGGAATGTAAACTGGTGCAGCCACTGGAAAACAGTATGGAGGTTTCTCAAAAAATTAAAAATAGAACTATCACATGATCCAGCAATCCCACTTCTGGGTATACGTCTAAAGGAAATGAAATAACTATCCTGAAAAGATATCTGTACTCCCATGTTCACTGATTGCAGCATGATTTATAATAGCCGAGGCATGGAAACAACCTGTGTCCATCATCAGATGGGTGGATAAAGAAAATGTGGTGTACTTAGAAAATGGAATATTCAGCCATAAAAAAAAAGGAAATTCTGCCATTTGCAATAACACGGATGATGGACCTTATATGTGGATCTTAAAAACCAAACTTATAGATGCAGAGAACAGACTGGTGGTTGCCAGAGGGTGGGGGTGAGTAAAATGAATGAAGGTCATAAAAAGCACAAACTTCAAGTTATAAGATAATAGGAAAGCAAGCAAGCAGAGAATGCATCTAGCACTTTCACGTCTATTCATTCATTATAAACAGAAGCACACTCAAATACGATACAGCAAAACAAACAACTGCTTTAGTGCTGCGTGTTGATCTCAACTGTTTCCACCATACATGACGACAGTAATCACTAGTGAACCTACCTTGTCCCAGACCCCAGTGACGCTCTACTTTAGCGCAGTGACTTGCCCAGACTTATACCACATTACGTGTACATACGTGCACATCCTGACTCGGGCACCAGTACGCCTGTAGCACCGGCAGCACAGTGCCAGGCTCAAGAGAGGGGCCTACGGAGGGTGAATGTGGAAGCCAGCGCTAGTAGATGACAGCACTTCACGTTTGAAAAGCTTGTTTCGTGAGCCCCAAGGAAGTTAGCCTTGGTGCGCTCAGATAATGGGTACAACCTTCTTTATGTTGCAAATGATAGAAGGTCAGCCCTGCCCCTGCCGCTGGTTCTCCACTTACTTGTCACTTGAGATGCTGCAGTCTATGACTGTTTTTCTGCTTGTATTGATGATTATAAATGGCAGCTGAATGGTGGAGTTCAGAGCTGGAGGGCCCTGGTTCTGCTGTTCGTTTTGCCGATTTCTCTGTACCAGGTTTTTGAAAGCGATTTGCTGTAATGATCAACAAAATTACCCGTATAGTTATTTAACGTGGATAAGTGAGTTGGAACTAAATGAATTAAATACATTTAAAATATAGTTTAAAATTAGAGCATTTAAAGAGGCCCTTCACCTACGAGTTAATTAAAATTAAACATTTAAGAAAAAAGATTAGAATGATCCAACTCAATAAATATATTTCGAGGGAAAGAAAATATACATTTAAATGGTGTCTAACATATCCTAACACAGAAAATGGGACCCATGGTTTCCATCAGGCATAGAAACAGGATCTTACAAATCTGGGAGAGCCAGTGGCACCTACAACTCTTCTTAGAGTGATACAGCAACAGATACAGTGTTTATCTAACACAGACTCCTGAGAGTTTAGGGTTAAAAATATGCCCCTTAGATTGTCTAGCCCAGAAATATGCAAACTTTATAAAGCCACAGAATGCCTTCTTCAAATGAAATCTTCTGGGACACCCACTGTTTATAAAACAGATCAAAGCATCCTTGCTCTGGTTGGCTGCACTGGGGCTGAGTCCTGAGTCCTGCCAGCTCTGCCCTCACTCACCGCTTAGCTCCTTCACAGAACTTCTAAGCATCTTTAGGACACAGTTTGGAATCTAGTCCAAGCCACTCCCCACCTGATATCTTCCAGATGAGGGAACTGAGGCTTAGCATTGATTATAAGGTATATAAGGCCTGAATCTTTACAATAAATTTTGCTGCTACTTTTAAGTTATAACCATTAATCAAAAGTCAAAGACAGAGACCCTGCCACCCCCTTTTATTTTATTTAAAATTTTTATTTTATTTATTTTTGGCTGTGTTGGGTCTTCATTGCAGTGCGTGGGCTTCTCATTGTGGTGGCTTCTCTTGTTGCAGAGCACGGGCTTTAGGCGCACGGGCTTCAGTAGTTGCGGCACGTGGGCTCAGTAGTTGTGGCTCGCGGGCTCTAGAGCACAGGCTCAGTAGTTGTGGCGCACGGGCTTAGTTGCTCCACGGCATGTGGGATCTTCCCGGACCAGGGATCGGACCCGTGTCCCCTGCATTGGCAGGTGGATTCTCAACCACTGTGCCACCAGGGAAGCCCCCCACCCCCCTTTAAATAAGGCAAACGTATCTCAGAATTCCACAGCTAGAAAGACCTTACGCAGCCAAAGTCTTTCATCTGCTTGTGGAACAGATACTGGCTTAAAAAGCTCCTAAAGTCACAGCCTTTCAACCCTTCCATCAACGAGTTCCCTCTTCTCACCCAGTAGTGATGCATTTAAATTATTTTCTATGTTTTAGCAACCTTATCCTACGAGTGTTTTTATTTTAGGTCCTGGGCCTTAACAGAAGCTTGATTAAGATTACTGTCATCTTAAAATGGCTGGGTGCTATCTCCCTAGAAAGTAAACATTTACTCTTTTAAAATGCACAAAACAGAAGGGAAACCAATTTATTCTAGCCCTGACAGTGTGTCCAGAACCATCACTGTCAACACCATTCATTACCAAACATTACTTAAGTCATACTTATTAATTTGTTCTTTTCTGCTGCTAACGAACTAAGGCTATTTTATATTCAATGCTTAGTTCACTTAATAGAGGAAAAATATGCTGAAACTGTAAAACCGGGAAAAAGATTATACGTTTGAATACTTCTGCCTAGCTTCCTTACTCTTCTAGAAAAAGCATCTTGGAGACACCCCCATACTTTTCCTAGCTTTGTGGTCCTAGTGCCATGGGAGGGCCTCGGTAGAGGGTGGAATATAAACAGCGGTAAGTAAAAGTTCTTATGTACGTATGATTCATTGTTAAATACTGTGTACATTTAATAGCATCAAAGATTTTTCTTGGGCTTCCCTGGTGGCGCAGTGGTTGAGAGTCCCCCTGCCGATGCAGGGGACACGGGTTTGTGCCCTGGTCCGGGAGGATCCCATATGCTGCGGAGCGGCTGGGCCCGTGAGCCATGGCCGCTGAGCCTGCGCGTCTGGAGCCTGTGCTCCGCAACGGGAGAGGCCACAACAGTGAGAGGACCACGTACCGCAAAAAAAAAAAACAAAAAAAAAGATTTTTCTTGTGCAAAGCACTGTGAATACAGATATAAAGTTATTTGGATAGTAAAAAAGAAAAATCATTTCCCATTTGTTTTGGACTGATTTCCTTATTTTTTGCCCTTTGATTTCCTTCATCCTTTCGTTCTTTTCCAGGCTCATTAACATCTATTTTAGAGGCTAAGCAGCTTCAGGTGTATTCAGACATTCATTTTGCCCTGCATTAGTAGCTCTGGAAAAGATTTACTGGCTGGAAGGGACAATGATACAGACAAAAGTAGGGCATTTAGATTATCTGTAGGCAGAATCTACTCACACCATTCCTCTCCCACATCACCAAGGACGAAAGAGAAGTGGTGCCATGTAAGTAAAAGTGACCTGGGTCATGTGATGTCAGTAGCTGTGATCTTAACTTGTTAAAAAAAATTAAGCTAGCTTAGCTGCAGCGAGGCAAATTTTTCCTGTTTAGGGACAACTTGCTTAATTTTACGAGGAAGAAATAAGCTATATGTCTACCAGGAGATTAGAAGTTATACTTGGGGTTTCATTTTAATGTTTAGAGAGACTTGCTTTGATAAATGTTGACAGCTAGGTTGTGCCTGGGTTGAAATCTTCCATAAACATTTACTTTGAGAGACAGCAGAGGAAAAGAAACTCAGGACTTTAAAAAAGCAATGTTCGTTGTATAAAGATAAGCAGGGGAGAACATATTCCAGTTCATCCTCTGTGCTGGCCATCTAGGGATGGGAAAGCGCCACATACGTGAGGGCGATTTTGCCCAGCGCAAGTCTTTCTGATAAACAGATAATTACAGGCATACTGATACAGGTTTTTATAATAACATATGCCAAAAATCAAGCTCCAATGAGGGTTTTGAGGAAATGTGAGGAAGGCCTGGCACAGGGTTTCAGGGTCTGTGAGTGGGGAGGGAAATACTGCAGATGCTGCAGGGACAGGGACAACAGACAGGCAGCCGGGGAAGGTGGCGGCGAGGCAGGCCAGGTCTCTCAGCAGGCAGAGCTGTACGGGGAGCAGCACAGGAATCAACTGTCAGCTTTCAAGTTTTGTTTTTCTTTTAAGCTGCAGAATGCTCTCTTCCAACAAAGCCTACTTTGGAAATCCAGTATGAAAACTACGTAGGACGCCTGCTCCAGAGGTAGTTCCCATAGGGGCCAGTGTGAGCTGAAGACACAGGGCAGCAAGAAGGCAGTGCCTAATGAGGAGGGAACATACTGGCGGGGCCGCCTGTGTGGCGGGAGCCTCTGTCCCGTCTCCCCTGCCCCGCTTCCTCCCCTCCTTCCTTCCCAGACCACGCGCAGCTGTGGAAGGGCTAGCGGTTTTCTCCTTCCTCTCCGATGTGTACGTAAAATGTGAAAAACGAACAAACAAAAAGAAATACACGTCTAGAAAGTGAAAAACACAAATCTGGAACATGTAGGAATACTTACCCTATTCTGTCCATGAGACAAAGTGAGTATTTTAGGGGGGGAAAAATGTTACAATTATTTGGTAATTTATTGCTCCCTTTATTTCTGAAAAGTAGATTACACCAAAAGTGAAATAGGACCTATGGTTGTTCAAATTCACATCGATTTCATGATTGGTTGAAAGCTTTTCATATAATTTGCTGATTAAAAACAAAAGTATAAAGACTCGCTGTCTCATTTTACAAAGTTTTTCTGATTGGACTGAAAATGACTCGCTGTACTGCTCAAAGTGAATTTTTTTTTTTTTTTTTTTTTTTTTTTTTTTTTTTTTTTTTTTTTTTACGAACCTGTGTCCCCTGCATCGGCAGGCGGACTCTCAACCACTGCGCCACCAGGGAAGCCCTCAAAGTGAATTTTTACACCAACTGACAATTACCAAAAATAGAAAAAAAAAAGGTCCATCTACCCTGTGATTTTTACCTCACATGATTTTATACAAGGCCTCCATATTTTTTAAATTACCCAGATTCTAGACAGTTATCAAAAAAAAGCATAAATACAGGGATCCTCATTACACTATAAAATTTAATTTTCCTAAACAGAAATGCATCTTAAGTTTTGGTATTTCTACAAAGCTTATTATGTTATAATGTCACTTACAGATAATAAGTATTACAGGTGGATCAGATTATTTTACTCAAAGCGCCTAAAATTTAACTAGCCTTATTCCTTGATGTTCCAAATAAGGGCTAAAATAATTTCTGTTCAGAGTAAGGGTAAGAGTCAAAAGTAAACTGTTGCATAATATGTTCCACGTTAGAGCTGCTGTGAGGCCCCCTGATGTCGGTGGGGCAGGCAGGTCGTGAGCACGGTGATGAGCTCGGGCGTGGCAGAGGCTGCCCTAGCAAGGCCCCACCAGATACTCAAAGGCACCCAAAGCAGAAAACGCTGACTCAAAGCAAGTAAGGGGAGAGGCAGAGTACAGGTAGGGAAGGTAACGAAACACACCCCCGCTTCTTTACCTGCAGGAGAAGTTCCTGAAGCTGGGCCCGCTTCTGCTTTATCCGTTCTATCCGCCTCTGCTTCTCGATCTTTAAAACACAGGTAACAAAATAGGATGAACATATGCAGAGTAGAAAGTACTGCTCGCTTTTCAGGTCCCAGTTCTGATATCGAGAATTTTCCTTAGAGACACTCAACCCGTTTTAATGAACATCAATAAAGGCAAATCGCACCTTCTGGGTTTGGGTGAGCACGCAGGCAAGACAGCAGAACTGTGGCAACTGCCATCATGACAACCATCCCGAGTGAACACTCGCTCTGCAATACCTGTCGCTATTTATTACAGAAGCGCTTATCAGAGTAACAGCTAACACGTGGTGAATACCTACTCTACTTGCCAGCACTCAGCTGAGCCCTGGACCCATGTTCTCTTAATTCGTCTTCACAAAACCCTAGAGGTAAGTACTGCTGTTACCCCTTCTGCAGTAAGGAAATGGAGGCACAGAGAGGGTTAAGTAACTGCCCAAGGTCACACAGCTGGTGAGTGGCAACAGCCAGGATTTGAACCTAAGCCACCTGGTTTCAGAGACCCTATTATTAATTCCTTTGCTCTATGAACCGCCAAGAATGAGGTAAGATCTCATTTAAGATCTCCGTTTAACTGCCTTTTAAACAGGCACAGCTGCTAATACAGAGAGGCTACATATTCAATATGAAATCCCTACTTGTTGTAAGAAACATGCTTATGGGACAAATTTCCCAGCTTCAAATAACTATTATTTTCCTCACTCTCACAGCTACCTAGAAAACATATATTGGGGTCTGAATTTCCCGTAGATGAATTCCCCACTGTGTCTTTGGGCAAAAGCCAACGACATCTAATAAGACATTTTTCTTATCTACTCCAGCAGCGTATTTCTTTTTCTCTTTTTGTGGGCTGCGCCTTGCGGCATGCAGGATCTTAGTTCCCCAACCAGAAGTGCGGAGTCTTAACCACTGGACCACCAGGGAAGTCCCATAAATATGTTTTGTTTGTTTGTTTGGGCTGCACCACGTGGCTTGTAGGATCTTAGTTCCCCAACCAGGGATGGAAGCCGGGACCACAGCAGTGAGAGCACCGAGTCCTGACCACTGGACCGCCAGGGAGCTAAGCAGCGTCTTTCTTGTTTGCTCCCCATCTAGTCCGCACCGAGAGTTTCTCTCATGGTGCCTTCTAACCACTACCACACTTGAGTCCTAAAACACTGAAGACCCACTGTAAAATCTGTGCTCTCCCCCATCTGAAAAGATGCTGCAGGGGGTTCCCCCTGTGTCTGAGGCTGTGACAGGGCAGCCCCCATCTGCCCCTTCATGCTCTGCACCCAGCCAGGCCAAGCTGTACTGACGCTGCCTCCAAAACACTTCTGCAGCCTCACTGCCACAGCCAGAACTCAGCCCCTCTCCAACCCACCCGCCCTCACCTTCCCTCCTCACCTTCCTGTCAGTTCAACTTCTAACCCACTAGTAGAGTGACCCTTCAGAACACACGCCCTCAGCCCTCTTCCTTATCATTCTCCAGCAGCTTCGGTTGTTTATAGGATCAGGTCCCTACTGCTTTAGCACTCAGAAACCTATGCCCTCTCTCCTCGCCTGTACCCTGGCCACACCCACTGCGGGCACGCCCTCTTCAGCCTGCCTCAGCCCAGGCAGTGCCTCTGCCTGGGGAGCCCTCCCTGCCCTAAACCACTTGGCAAACTCCTACCCCTCCCTCAGGACTGAGCACAGGGATTTCTTTTTCTTGGTAAAGCCCTCCCTTATCTCCCTTTCCAGAGAATCTGTACATACTTCTTTCACAGGAGTCATCACATTTCTGGTTAACTCCTTTTACATTTCTGCTCTCCTCAATTAGTATGAAAGCTCCTTGGGGTCAGAGATTTTGTCTCGTATAATCTTTGTTTAAGCACATGGTAGATGCTAATAGATTACTGCTTACTGAGTCTTTGTTACCGGCTTAATCTTACTGGTAATTAATAAAACCCTCAAATTTCACTCTATCAGGAGGAGAAAAAAGGACATATCCACCGTAGCACATGAAGAACATTATTCTAGAACTTCTGATGACTGCCTGGTTTCTCCCTCCATCCACAAGTGTAATAATACCAAAATTTTTTAATTTGCTGGAGGGAAAAAGGGACGAAAAAAACCACAAAATCAACCATATTCACCGCTAAAGCTGTAGTCAACCTTGGTCTATTACCTTTAATGGCCATGACAGTAAAATTATGTCAAATCAACTTAGAAATAGTACGTCAGGACACATGGTCACTTAGGAGAGATTTTGTCTAATGATTAAACTTAACAGAATAAACAATGTTTTGGCATACATCATCCACAAATTCGTGTAAGCTGAACATTCCAATAAGGATTCAAATGAAATACCGTACCATTCTGTTGCCACTGATTCTAGAGTCAAAGGTTAAATACAAGAAATAAACAAATAACTTGATCCATTTTTTTGGATGGATACAGCATTTCATCAAATAAGATAGCATTTCTATCACACGAGTCACCAAACATTTATTAGCAGACTGCTCAGAATGAAATTAGAATAAAATAAAGATCTCCAAAAAACAGTAAAAATCAAGTCATTTAATTTCTCTGTCCCTCGGTTTCATCAGGACATGAGTCAGACTAGACCTCTCTAAACCTCCTTCCAGTTCTAAAATTCTACATAGAAGAATCTGCTAAAAAGAGGGCACAGTATACATGAACGAACAATTAGGAATATTTTAATATTATGTGATTATATCTCTAAATTAAAATGTCTCTGATGTAAAAGAAAGCAAACTACTATCTGTAAACAGATTTTCCTCACTTACCTCCAGGTTTTGACATTCCTGAGCAGAATTGGTAGGCAAGCCGATCCACTTGATTTCCTTTTTTTCCTTTGAAATTATGTTCATTGCCATTAGCACATTTAAAGCATCATAAACTCTTCGCCTAATGTTCTTCTGGTCATAAGCCTGCTAAAAAATATTTTTATTGAGTGATAAATTTTAAAGGTTAAGATACAGTCACAGGATATTAGAATATTTAATTAATATTATTATAGTATCTTCAAAGACCTGAAAGAACTGCACACCCAGTGAAAGTATCCTTCAAAAGTAAAGATGAACTAGATACTTTCAAGCAATCTAAAACATAAAACAATCTTAAAAATAAAGATTATGTTACCAACAGATCTAAATTAAACAATACTAAAGGGCCTTCTTTAGGTAAAAGAAAGATAATCTAAGATGGGAGCCTGGAGATGTAGGATGAAATGAAGACCAACTCTAAAGGTAAATCTCAATACTCACTGTATAAAACATAGTATCTTGTAGAGTCTAGAATATATAGAGAACTAATATACATGACAATAATAGTATATATATGAGAAAGGCATAATGAAGTTAAAGTGGCTAAGGCCTTGCAGTGCCTAGGAGGATATCAGACTTTGAAAAGTCAAGGATCCATGTTTTTTTGTGTTTTTGTTTGTGCAGTACGCGGGCCTCTCACTGCTGTGGCCTCTCCCGTTGCGGAGCACAGGCTCCGGACGCGCAGGCTCAGCGGCCATGGCTCACGGGCCCAGCCGCTCCACGGCATGTGGGATCTTCCCAGACGGGGGCACGAACCCGTGTCCCCTGCATCGGCAGGTGGGCTCTCAACCACTGCACCACCAGGGAAGCCCAAGGATCCATGTTTTAAGCTCTAGTAAATGTGCTTCTCAAAATGTGGTCCATGCACTAGTGCTGATCTGTGAACTATTACTAATATACAATGAAAATAGTGAACTTGCACCAAAATATAATCACACAGATCACTATACACACTGTTTAGTTCAGCTGACTTTTTTTGGGGGGGAGGGGCGGTTAGCAAGACTTTCTTAATGAAAGAAACTGTTAACTTACATTGTGGAAAAGCCCCTTATCTCACTGTGCACAGGTGGGTCATATGAACCAAATCCAATCAATCCATGAAAATAAAGGATGGTGGAGCACTGAATCAATTTGAATATAGAACTAAACTTAAATAAATGGGAGATTTAAGTTATAGAACTGAATGTAAATATTAGAAATCCTGAAACTGTAGAAATAATGATAATAAAACAACAAATATCAGAAGGAGGCAGCAAAGGAAGTCTGCTGATCTCCTCTTTGATATTGGAAGGGGCATGAATTCAAAGCAGAGGAACTAAGTAACAATTTTGGCACAATATATTCATTTAAAGTCATAAAAACAATAATAATATTCTTTTAACAACTGCCACTAATCAATCCGAATCCTGTGGTAGAGGGGAAAACTGGGAGATGGGAGTAAATAATAGGCATATTGATTTATTTTTCCCTCCATAATCAACAGATACTGGTCTATAGGTGATAACTTAAGAAATAAAATACTGCAGTTACTTAAAGTTGTAAAAAAAAAAAAATTGAACTACAGACTACAAACCTTCCAAATTATCAGGAAAAAAAAAAAAACAAAGCAGTGAATAAACAGAAAAAAAACCCAACCCTTGCTTATATTCGGGAGTGAGGTGGGTAGTTAGTAAAAATTTGTGTATGTTAGATGTTGAGAAGTGCTAGGAAGAAATGCCTCATCGTAGTGACAGCTGAGTGAAGATTTGGTGGAGAGGAGAGGGAAACCATATGTATCCCTAGCAAAGAGTATTCCAGGCAAAGGAAACAGCAAGTGCAATGGCTTGATTAGGAGCATATCCACGAAATGTGTGGTGGGAGTGTAGTAACTGAGGGAGTGGATAGTAGGAGATGAGAGGTAATGCTGGGCCAGGTCACACGGGGGCTGGGAGACCATTTAGAGAGCTCTGAAGCTCACTGAAAATCAGAATGTCATATACTTTTTTTTTCAAGTGCCCAGGGAAATTAAACGAAAAAGAAATCACCACATAATGGCTCACAAGAAAAATCTCAAAGCAATCCCCCCAAAAAGGAAAAAGTTCAAATCACAACTTCTGATCATAGGTAATAAAGATAAAAATTCATGACAATGAACAAAAATTCCTACCACCTGGAACTACAAGAAACTTTTCTAATGCAATTCTTAGGTCAAAGAGGAAATTAAAACCAAAGTTATAGAATATCTAAAGAATAACATATCGGAATCAATGGGATATGGCTAAAGCCATGCACAAGAGGAAGTCGGGACTTCCCTGGTGGTCCAGTGGTTAAGAATCGGCCTCCCAATGCAGAGGATGCAGGGTTCGATCCCTGGTCAGGGAACGAAGAGCCCACATGCCGCAGGGCAACTAAGCCCGCACACCGCAACTACTGAGCCCATGCACTCTGGAGCCTGCATGCCACAACTAGAGAGAAGCCAGCATGCCACAATGAAGAGCCTGCACACCGCAACGAAAGACCCCGCATGCCACAATGAAGATCCCACGTGCCACAACTAAGACCCAATGCAGCCACATACATACATACATACATACATACATAAATAAATGGAAAAGTCACAGCCATAAAGACTTTCATTACTAAACAAAGATAATAAAAGTAAATAAAGTATACATCATAGTCTGCAGGGTAGAGAAATAACAAAAGTAACTTCAGGAAAGAGAACAGACTATTAAATACAGATAAAAACAGAAATCAACTGCAAAACAGGAGGTCGATACAAACAAATCTAAGAGATGTTTGGGTTTTAATTTTGGAAATATAATTGCCAATAATTTTGAGAGCATGGACGAAATGGAGGATATTCTAAGAAAACATAAAATACCAAACTGACTCTTAACGGAGAAAGCAATTGTAAACAGACTAATTACCAAAAAAGAAATGGAAAAAGCTATCTAAACTCTACCCCCCACCAAGTCACCAGGCCTAGATGGTATCTCAGGTGATTTCTATAAAATTTCAGGGAACAGAACTAGACATCCAATGCCATTAAATCTGTGATGGAGTAAAGAGAAAGAGAAAACCTCTAAATTCATTTTATAAAGCCAGCATAACACTAATCAAAATTGCGAAGATGGTACTGAACTGCAGACGGGTGCCATGGAGGCCTGCGAGCAGGTCCAAAAGGGGCCCTTGAAGCTGAAAGGTGTCGCAGAGCTCAGCATGACCAAGCAGAAGAAGAAAAAGGACAAAGACAAGGCAAAACGCCTGGAAGCGATGGGAATGAGCATAAAGAACAAGGAGAAGAGGTGTGGCCTGGAAATGTGGACCTCGGCCCAGGTGGCCTTGGAGGAGATGCAGCAAATGGAGAGGATCCTGAAGAAAGCATCCCAAACCCACAAACCGAGAGCAGAGGACTCAACAGAGACCTGGACACACTCACAGAGCACTGTGACATGCTCAGAGTCAGCTGGGAAAAGTAGCTTCCCTGCCCCAGGGTGTGGAGTGGCACGGAAGGGAAGCAGAAGGCAAAGCTGGGGGTATGTTTGGTGCCTTTGGTATTTTCCAGAAACATTCTTTTACACACACCCTTGTGTCTTCTGCTGAGACAGTGCTTTTCAAAGCAGTGTGCCCGCATTCCGAACTTGATTAAAGTAAGACTGTCCTTTTATTCTATTTTGATTTCTTGGTAGCACACAGGAGGTAAACCATTTTAGTTTGGAATGGGAATTTTTGAAAGTTTATCCAGAGACTAAGGTTGTTTCTGGGTAAGTGCCATGGAAGAGTGTTTTCACCCCTGAGCTGCATCTGCCTCTTTGACAGCCATCCAGCTGCCTTTGCCTGCATGAGGCTGACTCCAGAGGATAAGGAGCTAATGCCAGGGCGGCCTGCAGCATGTACACCCCTTTAGGGCCCTGCATGGGCTGCCCTGCCAAGCTCCCTCTAGCCTGGGGCTTCTGCTCTTCCACCAAGAGCCTGGGGAAGCTGTTTGACGCTTCGTGGCCTTCAGTCGGCCTCCCCAGCCACCTGGCCAGTGAGACAATGCAGCCTGGGCAGCAGAACAACCACCTAAGGTGAGGATGGAATATACCCCTTGTCCCTTTCTGAATCTGGGCCAGCTCGTAGCCTCTTCTCCCAATACTCCATTCCCGACATGTCTAGTGAGTGTTGCCAAGGCAGACGCTGCTAATCGCGTACAGCATTCTTTGTAACAGAACTCAGACACAGTCTGCTTCCCTACTCTCAACGCTAAGATCGAAGTAGTTCCCGTATTTATTCAGACTTGGCACGTTAATGTGTTTGGCATTCCTGGCCTAAGGATACCTCAAGGGTGATGGGACCAAGGCGGCAGAGTTCCAGCACAGACAGACATGGGTGCAGTCAAAAAGGAGGACCCAGGTTCTGATGCTGGAGAACCAGGAACTTTGAAGGCCTACATGTACTCACTGGATAGGGATCAAACTGCATATGCTACTGGGAGAAATGTCTGTGTTGACAAAGACACTGAAAGAATAACAAAGCCAGAACAGAAACCAGTCTGGGACTCATATGTGAACTGCAGAATAAAGGGAAAAAAGTTATTAAAAAAACAGCAAAGATGGGATAAACAAAAGTAAAAAAAACCCTCACCAATCTCATTCATTAACACCAGTGTAAAAATCCTAAAATTTCAGGAAACTATCCAGAGTTTGATTAAATTCAGCATCCATTCCTAATTGTTTTAATTAAGAAAAAAGAAATAAACATTCATTAAAAAATTAAGTTATGGTTACTATCATCTCAAAATAAAACTTTTATCATAATTAAGGTTGCAAAACTACAAATATTTCTACTAACGTCAAGAATTAAAGACAATATGACGACAGTTACTACTATTACTTAATACTGTTGTGGAATATCTATAGTATGACTACATTTAAATAAAATGCAAACTGATTTATAATGATAAAAAGCATATCAGCAGTTGCCTGGAGATAGAGGGAGAGGGAGGGACGGATGACAAAGGCAGGAAGAACCTTTTGGGAGTGATGTAAATGTTTTGTGTCTTGATTATGGTGGTGATGACACAGGTGCATACAACTGTCAAAACTCACTGAATTTTACACTTGAAATGAATACATCTTATTGTATGTAAATTATTCCACAATAGATAAGGAAAAAATAATTTAACTGTACACTTAAGACATGTGTATTTCCCTCCCTGCATGTAATTTTATCTCCATTTTTAAAAAGTGAGAATGATTTATACGTGCTAAAAAAGAGGCTCTAAGATAAATATTGCTAAGAAAATAAAATTTAAAATGAAGCATGCAGGCTTTCTTGGCGGCGCAGTGCTTAAGAATCCGCCTGCCAATGCAGGGGACACAGGTTCGAGCCTTGGTCTGGGAAGATCCCACATGCCATGGAGCAACTAAGCCTGTGCGCCACAACTACTGAGCCCGTGTGCCACAACTACTGAAGCCCACGCGCCTAGAGCCCATGCTCCACAACAAGAGAAGCCACCACAATGAGAAGCCCGCACACTGCAAGGAGGAGTAGCTCCCGCTCACAACTAGAGAAAGCCCACGCACAGCAACGAAGACCCAATGCAACCAAAATTAAATAAATAAAATTTAAAAATAAATGAATAAAATAAAATGAAGCATACAAAAGCATAATCACATTTGTGTTTACAATAATAAAAGAAATAAATTTTATTATATATATATGCATATAGAATGTCTGGAGGGATACTCAGGAATCTGGTAATAGTGAAGAGTGCCTTTGGGGAGGCAGATTAGGGTCTGTCGTAGAGGAGAGATATTTTTTATTACATACTCTTCGGTACAAGTGAATTTTTTTTTTTTTTTTTTAAATTTATTTTTGGCTGCGTTGGGTCTTAGTTGTAGCATGCGGGATCTTCATTGTGGCATGTGGGATCTTTCATTGTGGCACAAGGGCTTGTTTCTAGTTCTGGAGTGGGGGCTCCAGAGCACGCAGGCTCAGTAGTTTGAGGCACATGGGCTTAGTTGCCCCACGGCACGCGGGATCTTAGTTCCCTGATCAGGGATCAAACCCGCGTCCCCTGCATTGGAAGGCGGATTCTCCACCACTGGACCACCAGGGAAGTCCCACAAGTGAATTTTTATAAACATGTTCATGTAGTATTTTTTCAATTAAAAATGAGATAAAATTTTCTTATTGACTTAGACATGGAAGAAACACTAAAAGGTTCAGAAATGTATCTGAAGTCATTCAAATATAAAAAGCATATTTTTACAAAGTATGTTTCTTCAATAACCCCCAAAGACATTTAAAAAATACTTGTCCATCTTTATGTTTAAATAAATAGTAAAAGAATTCTTTCTAAGACAAAACAACAAAAAATCAAAACAACAAAATTCCCCAACAGACAATTATGAAACCCTCAAGTAAAGGAGGAGTTGGGGATTCCCTAGCTTGTCTGAATCCTCGAATTGACACAGACAACCCAGAGAGGTACACTGCTGCATCACTCATCACAGTCAATGTCAAGTGCATGATCTACCTACCGAATCAGCTGCCAAATGGTTATTTGAATTGGTGAACTCGGACACCAGCTCATCAGCTACTTCATTATATGATGTTGTACCTTTCCGCTGAACTTTCTCACACACTTTCATTGAAAAATGTCTCAAGCCTTTTCCATTTTTATCTCCTTTTTTGCTTCGTTTGCTAAAAGAGAAAAAAAAATTATACTCCATTATACTTTAGAGATTTCCTTTACAAAACATAAAATAATGTGAGAAGACAGGAATTTGATAAATTTTTCATTGAATTAGAGATAAGGAAATGTTTTAAACTTAATTTTTGCCTTAAAAGCCTAATAAAGTGTAAAGCTAGAGTGCTTTTCTATGCCCACTCATTTATTCAATAAATATTTACTGACCAGTTACTTATTATTATGTGCCAGGTACTGTTTTGGGAGAAGATCCGTGAAAACAACAGACAAAAACTCTGCACTTGCAGAGTTTATATTCTCAATACTTATCATTTTGTATTCTATATATGCTACAGCTTTTTTTTTTTCCACCTAAAATTAAAAATACCACTATTCTCAGGTTCAGTTATCTACTCAATTTTCAATCAGAGGTCATTGGTATTAATAACGAATCTACATCTTCGGTTATCTTAGGTTAATGCCTAGGTCTAACCTTTGATAACTTAATCATTAAAATTTCAGGGGAGCAGTTTAGTTCTACTAAATCTGAGTACCAATTATATAATAGGAACTGTATTAGGGACCAGAAGTACAAAAATGATAACCAAGGCAAAATCCTTTCCCTCAATGAGTCTTGAGGCCGGAAGAGAGACAAAACAGACATATAATGACAGATAATTCTAATATAATAACATAAGTGCCAAGTCCGAGTTATTCACAATGTTCTATGGGAACTGGGAAGAGGGATATCTAGTCTAACTGGAGGAAGTCTTCCTGGAGTAAGAATCAGTGAAAACAATCAACAATATGAAAAGGAAATCCATGGAATGGGAGAAAATATTTGCAAACCCTTTATGTGGTAAGTGGTTAATATCTAAAATATCTAAGAAACATCTACAACTCAATAGCAAAACAAATAACACAATTAAAAAATAGGCAAGGGGCTTCCCTGGTGGTGCAGTGGTTGAGAGTCCGCCTGCCAATACAGGAGGACACTGGTTCGTGCCCCGGTCCGGGAGGATCCCACGTGCCGCGGAGCGGCTGGGCCCGTGAGCCATGGCCGCTGGCCCGCGTACCACAAAAAAAAAAAAAAAAAATAGGCAAAGGACATGAACAGACATTTCTCCAAAGAAAACATGCAAATGGCGAACAGGTACATGAAAAGGTGTTCAACATCACTAATCGTAAGAGAAACACAAATCAAAACCACAATGACATATGATCTCACACCTGTCGGGATGACTATTATTAAAAAAAAAGATAACAAGTGTTGGTGAGAGTGTAGAGAAATTACAATAGAACCCTTGCACATTGTTGGTGGGAATGTAAAAATGGTACAGCTGCTATGGAAAAAAAATACGGAGGTTCCTCAAAAAATTAAAAATGGAACTACCATATAATCCAGCAATCCCATTTCTGGGTATATACCCAAAAGAATTGAAATCAGGATCTCAAAGAGATATATCGGTCATGTTCATTGCAGCTTTATTCACAATAGTCAAGATATGGAAAACTCATAGATGGATGAATGGATAAAGAAAATGTGGGTGTGTGTGTATGTATACACACACACACACAGGAATATTATTCAGTCTTGAAAAAGAATAAAACCCTGCCATATGTGACAACATGGATGAACCTGGAGGACATCATGCTAAGTGAAATGAGCCAGTCACAGAAGGACAAACATTGCATGATTCCACTCACATGAGGGATCTGAAATAGTCAAACTCACAGAAGCGCAGAGTAGAATGGTGCCTGCCAGAGGCTGGAGGGAAAGGGGAAATGGGGAGTTTGCTATGCAAAGGAACCTAGACTTTATCATATTCCATCAGTATAATTATATTCGTTTATAAGTTATTTACATGTTCTACTGTGTTATGTCCATTAAGAAATAGATGCTAGGGCTTCCCTGGTGGCGCAGTGGTTGAGAGTCCGCCTGCCGATGCAGGGGACACGGGTTCGTGCCCCAGTCTGGGAAGATCCCACATGCCGCGGAGCTGCTGGGCCCGTGAGCCATGGCCGCTGAGCCTGCGCGTCCGGAGCCTGTGCTCCGCAACGGGAGAGGCCACAACAGTGAGAGGCCCGCGTACCGCAAAAAAAAAAAAAAAAAAAAAAAAGAAATAGATGCTAAATGTACTTTTCAAAAGAATAAGGACAGATGTCTACTTTCTTTTTCCCACATTCCCAATCATCTGTGTAGTACTCACTGTGGTCACAGACTACTATTGAAATACTGGGATGCCACTAAACGGTATTGAGTAGGGGAGTGGCCTGGTGAAATTATCAGTGAGGCAGAGATTCTGGCAGCAGAGTAACTTAAGAAGGGCAGAAACAGAAACAGGAAGACCTGTTGAGAGGCTACTGTAATAGCCCAGGCAAGCAGTGCTGAATTTCAGGAAACTGGTAGGACCGGATAAGAAGAGATGGATTTGCAAAAATGTTAAAGATAAAAATCAGTGGAGGACTTCCCTGGTGGCGCAGTGGTTAAGAATCTGCCTGCCAATGCAGGAGACACAGGTTCGATCCCTGGTCCGGGAAGACCCCACATGCTGCGGAGCAACTAAGCCTGTAAGCCACAACTACTGAGCCTGCACGCCAAACTACTGAAGCCCGCACGCCCTAGAGCCCGCACTCTGCAAGTACTGAGCCCGGGAGGCACAACTACTAAAGCCCGCATGCCTAGAACCCGTGCTCCACAACAAGAGAAGCCACCGCAATGAGAAGCCCATGCACCGCAACAAAGAGTAGTCCCCCACTCGCCGCAACTAGAGAAAGCCCGCGCGCAGCAACGAAGACCCAATGCAGCCAAAAAAAAAAATCAGTGGAACTAAATGATTGATCGATGTGGATTGTAAGGAAGAAGAAATAGGACAATGATCCTTAAAAGGAGGGGTCATTTACTGAGATCAAGGAGACAGGAATGAATTCATGAATTCCATTTTAAACCTTCTCATTTGCACTGTCCAGTACTCTAGGCGTAACCCACATGTGTCTACTGAACACCTGGAACGTGCCAAGTCTGAATTGGGTATGCTGTCAGTGTGAAATACACACTGCACTTCAAAGACCTTCATGAGAAATGAAGGTAAAAGAGCTCATGTATAATTTTTATAACTACATGCTGAAATATATTATTTTAGACATACTAGATTAAATAAAAGATATAAAATCAATTTCACATACTTCCATCTACTTTTTAAATTGGCTGCTGGAAAATTAAAACTTACATGTGGCTTGTATTACATTCTATCGGGCAGCAATGATGTTGAGTTTGACATGCCTACAGAACATCCAAATGGGTGTATTCAATAGACAGTTGAATATATTAGTCTACAGCTAGTGGGAGAGGTCACTTACAAACTTATCAGCACGTGTACCCATGCCAACTCTCCTTCCTACCAGTCTCAGAGAATTAGGTAACCCTCTTCCTTTTCAAATCTAACTTCCTTTTACAAGATGACAGCTTTATTGAAATACAATTTATGTACCATGAACTTCATCTTTTTAAAGTATACAATTCAGTGGTTTTCAAAAGTTGTGCAAACATCACAACAACCTAATTTCTTCATCCTAAAAGGAAACTCTGTACCCCTGAGCAGTCGTTCCTCAGCCTTCCTGCCCCCAGTACCTGGCAACCACTATTCTATTTTCTGTTTCTATGGATTTGCCTATTCTTCAATGTCAACTTTGCAAATGGAGTGCTTCTGTTTCTGTATTGTTTGCTTTCCTTGAGTTGGCCCATCCAGTTTTTTGTTTGTTTTTTCCATGTACAACCTATGACGGAAGCTGAATCTGTTCAAGACTCCAGCTCCACCTACCAGTTTGAAGGAAATACCGAGGACAGAAGAACACGTTAAACTATAGAAGAGAGATGCGATACGCAAAATCTTTAGGATTTCTCTTCAGGATATATAATGTAGTTTCTTCAACTAATAATTTGTAAGGGAAAAGAGGAGCGAAAGAGTGAGAGACATACAGAGGGGGAATCTACAGATTATAAAAGACATCAATTTATTTAAATTCTGATTCATACAGACTGTAAACACACACACCCCAGTTACGGGGGAGTCTGGGAACACAGCAATAGCAGCATAGTTCTCAAACTCTCCAAATCCCCACATAAAAACAGACGGAACGACTAGGCAGCAAAACCTAAACCCCTTGACAACATTTACAACAAAACTAGATGACAAAGTACCTTCAACAAATGCCAGAATACAAACTACCAATAGCCAAAAGGCCTACACAGTAGTGTCTGCGTGGGCAGAAAAAGAGATATTCAATGAGGCTGCATTTAACGGAACTCAGAACAGAATAAGCCCAAAATAGGCAACAAGAATTTGCTAGAAAGCACAACAGGCCAATCTGAGAGCAGCAGTTGAAATGAGAAGGAGTTTTGACCTCTCAGTACCAGCTGAGTGCAAGAAGCTGCCAACAAAGACTGAAGAGGTTGCAACACTCTAGCCCGTGTGGCTCCCACCCGTGATATTCCAGAGAAAATGAGAAATATTGGAGGTAGGCAAAGAATATACAGACAATAAGAGTATCTGAAGAAGAAAATCCAGGCAAGGGAACAGAATAAATACTAAATGCTAAGTAAGTCAAGAAAATGTTCATGAAATAAAAGGAAAGAGACTACCAGCCTGGAATGACAAATACCAAAACATTCTAGTAAAACTGCTGTATTGCAAAGAAGAAGAACTTTTTAGGTATCTAGAAAAAGAGAGTATCCTATTTTTCAACAATTTTTCAAATTGTTACATTAGAAGAAAATTAATATATTTAAGAATTTGAAAGAAAGTAGGAGGCAAGGATTTTTGTATCCAGCATCTGGCTTAGACAATCAGAATGACTAAAGAAACACTGACATAAAGGCCCTGTGTTTATGTATAGTTACCTGTAGATGTGAGACAAAATGAGGGCTAAGAGGCAGAGAGTATAGTATTTAAATAGGCAAATGCTCAAATACTGTGGGACTATTATGTATGACTATTAGAAAAATGGGAAGAGAATGGAGAGAGCATATGTAAAAAAGTTTTTTTAATGTTTTCAATAATCATGTTAATGGTCATATTAGTATTATTATTTGGGACTACTGAGCATGTACTATGGGATAAAGTCAACGAGTAATTACCATATACATTAATTCTAACATCTCATCCCCAACATCCTTAAAGATCAAGATTCTCAGAATGGAAAAAAGAGGATTGGGATGTAACGGAGGTTTAATAAGATTTGAATTGGAAATATCAATATGAACTCATGAAGTACTGTATCTTTGTGGGTGTGTATCTTAGCTCTCTCCATTTAAAAGGACTAGAAAATATGACCAACCTAGTAGCAGAGAGCATCCTTGGCCCCTAACTGGAGCTTGACATATAATTCACCCTAAAGGAAACCAGAGTTTCTTAGAGAAATGGCTGGTTCCATGTACAGGGCAAGAAATGGACAAGATGAACCTGGAACATCTTGCCACACCAGATAACAAACAAGCTATCAAAGACATCTAGGGTCATATCAAAAGGTCTTATGAGTCAAGTATTATGGAAGAGGCTCCCACAGACCTAAGATGGGACAATTTAAGTTTCAATAGTGACAACTGCATTGTATGAAACCCATCAAATACGTTTACATTCATGAGTTTATAATGATTTTTTTTTTTTTTTGCGGTACGCGGGCCTCTCACTGTTGTGGCCTCTCCCGTTGCGGAGCACAGGCTCCGGACGCGCAGGCTCAGCGGCCATGGCTCACGGGCCCAGCCGCTCCGCAGCATGTGGGATCTTCCTGGACCAGGGCACGAACCCGTGTCCCCTGCATCGGCAGGCGGACTCTCAACCACTGCGCCACCAGGGAAGCCCTATAATGATATTTTTAGGCCACATTGTGTGGCATGTGGGATCTTAGTTCCCCAATCAGGGATCGAACCTGTGCCCCCTGCATTGGGAGCACAGAGTCTTAACCACTGGACCACCAGGGAAGTCCCTATAATGATATTTTTTAAAGCGAAGACTTGTTCACCTTTGGAGGAAGACAGAAACAAACTCATCATCTTGAAAACTGGTCAGTAAAGGGAAGGGATCAAGCTTTATTCTGCTTTCCTATATAAACTGTCCCTTCAGGTAAACAAACAGTAGAAGAGGAAAAGAGTCTTTATATAAAAGCAGTGCCAGTAGTAAATGAAGTAGAAGTGACAGAATAACACTAATAGCCACACACCATGAATTAACAGATACAAGCATTAAGCATCAGTGGTGTCCACATCATAAAAAGAGAGATAATGAAACGTGATGTGCCTTTTAACGGCAGAACACACTACTACCTATATTCTAGCCAAAGGATCAAACGTCAGTCTAATAAAGCCTCTGAATCTTACTGCCAAACTACAGAGATACAGGGAACAGAAATATACTGAGATGCACGTGACTATGCAACCGGCGAAATCTAGACTGTGGGAAATTTGAAGAGGTCAAAAGGCCTAGTTCCTTCCACAACTAAAGTATAGGAAAATAATGGGACAGAGGAAAATTCTATATATAAGACAATCAATGTTTGTTTTTAGTGAGCAAGACTAAAATGTTCCAAAGGATGCACATTTAGGTGATAAAACTAATGAAACATGCAAGAAAGTGATAACTATAAAAATCAGGGTAATGGTTATTTATAGGGGAGAGAGGGGATGGGGGCATATGGAGGGGCTTCCGGGGTTCTACTTCCTCATCTGGTGATGGTTACAAGAGTGTTTGCCTTAAAGTAACTCATTAGTTATACATTTGCTTTTTGGTGATTTTCTGTATCTGTATTTTATTTGACAAAATTTTAAGAAAAGCAAACAAACAAAACATGACATTGGAAACAACTCGAAATCTGAATGCTTACTAGATATTTGATATTAAGGAATTACTGCTAATTTTCTTAGGCATAATAATGATATGTTTAAAAATGAGTCTTTTTAGAAATAAATACTGAGATATGATGAAGATGATAGGATGTCCTGGATTTGTTTTAAAATAATATAGAAGGGGTAGGGACTTCCCTGGTGGTCCAGTGGTTAAGAATCCATCTTCCAATGCAGGCGACGCGGGCTCAATCCCTGGTCAGGGAACTAAGATCCCACATGCTGTGGGGCAACTAAGCCCGTACACCACAACTAGAGAGCCTGCGTGCCACAACTACAGAGCCCACGTGCTCTGGAGCCTGCACACCACAACTAGAGAGAAACCCACGCACCGCTACGAAGAGCCCGCACACGGCAACAAAAGTTCCTGTGTGCCGCAACTAAGACCTGACACAGCCAAAAATAAAAAATAAACAAATAAAATAACATAGAAGGGGTATATACAAAACAAGATACACCATTATTGCTTAAGTTCAGAGATGGGTACATAGGAGGCTCATAATATGAATCACCTACTTCTATATTTAAAATTTTCCAAAATAAAGAGTTTTTTAAAAAAGAAGAGAAAAATAATGGTTCTAGCATATCCTCGGTTATTTACATAGATTTAGTCCTTAGGCTCAGTTTCCTCCACTCAGCCCAGCCTTCTCAGGAAGGGGTCCTTATACATCACAATACCGTATTAATACAAAGGAGAACTCAACATGTCCAATCCATAACTCCTGATCCTACCCCAGTTCTCATCTAGGTGAGTGACGGCACCATCCACCCAATCACCCAAGCCAGAAACAACAGATTCATCCTAATCTCCCTTTCTATCTAATCAATCTAATTCTGTCAAATCTAATCTAAGTCTTGTCCTAAAGAGCTCTTAAATTCAACCTCTTCTCTCTGTTCCCACTGCCCTAGTTCAGGCCCTTATAATCTCTCTCGGAATATAACTAGACATAAAAAAGAATGAAATAATGCCATTTACAGCAACATGGATGGACCAAGAGATTATCATACTAAGTGAAGTCAGAAAGAGAAAGACAAATATCATATGATATTGCTTATATGCGGAATATTTTTAAAAATGACACAAATGAACTTATTTTTACAAAACAGAAATATACTCACAGACATAGAAAACAAACTTATGGTTCCTGAAGGGGAAAGGGTGAGGGAAGGAGGATAAACTAGGAGTTTGAGGTTAAAATATACACACTACTATATATAAAATAGATAACCAACAAGAAGCTACTGTATAGCACAGGGAACTATATTCAATATCTTATAATAACCTATAAGGGAAAAGAATCTGAAAAATATATATATATATATACAGACACAAACAATATATAATTGAATCACTCTGCTGTACACCTGAAACTAATACTGTAAATCAACTGTATTTCAATAAGTTTTTTTTTTTTAAAAGGAAAAAAAAGAATATAACTAGAGCCATATAACTGTTTTCCTTTGTGCTGCGTAGAGGCAAGGGCTTTCAATCCCTCCTCCACATGGCCATCCCGGTGACCCTTCTACATAACCCTAATAACCTGGTGCTAATGGTAGTAAAGAGCATACACTCCCTGAATTTAAGTGTGTACCAGTCATTGGACTAAGTAATTTCATTTCTCAAAAGAATCCATCAATTCCTGTCTGCTACCTACATTTCCCCACACAACCCACTCTATGCTGATCTGTCCTTAGAGTTTAGTGTATTTAGACATAAATGGCTAGTCACACCTAAATTTACGTAATTAGTGCAAGTTAGGTAACAAAATACTTAAGAATTGCTAGAGACAGGAGTTATTTTGAAAGAAATATGTTGTGTGTGGGATTTTACATTTATGTTAAGAATTGGACAATGGCTTAAAGTAAATAAAATCCTTAACTCAGTGTTTACATACTTTTTAAAAGCCAGGGATGAAGCAGGGTTGTTGTTTTTCATATAATTCTAGGTCTTTTTTAAAAAGAGAGTAATAAGACAATCATCCAGTGTTTTGGGGGGATCACTTGACTAATTTGCCCTCTGCAGTCATACCTGGATAATATTTAAAGGAAGAAACTAGATAGGAATAACTAGATTTTTAACAACTATTAAATGCTTATGAACATATTCTCGAAACACAGATATAAGACTACAGTATGAGTTTTATACTGTTAGTTCAGTGTATGAATTGATAGACTTGAAGAAAGCTGTGGCTAAGTATCAACACTGGTAAACTATTTATTAACTATATATTTTCAGCAGTTTACTTCATTTAACTCTGATCCCACAGTTTTCCTTGATCTGAAAAATACAGACGTAAATACCCATATTGCTGTGAGGATTAAATCATACATCACATATGAAACTGGTCCAGGAAGATCCCACATGCCGTAGAGCAACTAAGCCCGTGCACCACAACTACTGAGCCTGCGCTCTAGAGCCCGCGAGCCACAACTACTGGAGCCCGCGCGCCTAGAGCCCGTGCTCCGCAACAAGAGAAGCCACCTCAATGAGAAGCCTGCGCACTGCAACGAAGAGTAGCCCCCACTAGCCGCAACTAGAGAAAGCCCACACGCAGCAACGAAGACCCAATGCAGCCAAAAATAAATAAATTAGTTAATTAACTTTTTTAAAAAAAGAAATTAAGCCTGATCTTTGGAAGGCTGGTGGAGCAGCATGCCAAAACCCAATCAATGTCTACATTAAAATTCAACAGCATTTAGAAGAGCTAATACCTGCAGTACACAGATAGGAGATTTGGTCCTGCAACCAATTCTATAAACCACTTCTTTAAAAGTTAAGTGAACAACACCTCTAGTAAAAGAACATTAAAAGGTAAAAGGCTATATAAAGAACTCAACAACAACAAAAACAACTCAACTCAAAAATGGACAAAGGACTTGAAAAGATGTTTCTTCCAAGAAGATATACAAACGGCCAGTAAGTACATAAAAAGATGCTCAACATCGCTAATCATTAGGGAAATGCAAATCAAAACCACAATGAGACACCACTCACACACGTTAGGATGGCTATTATTAAAAACAACAACAACAAAAAAAAACAGTCAAGTGTTGGGAAGATGTGGAAAAATTGGAGCCTTCGTGCACTGCTGGTGGGAACGTAAAACGGTGCAGCCATTGTAGAAAATACTACGGTAGTTCCACAAAAAACTGAGCATGTAATTACCATATGATCCAGCAATTCCACTTTAGGGTATATACCCAAAGAAATTTAAAGTAGGGTCTCAAACAGATGTTTGTATACCCACATTCATACCAGCAATATTCACAACAGCCAAAAGGTGAAAACAACCCAAATATCTATCAATAGATGAATGAATAAACAGAATGTGGTAAATGCACATAACAGATGCTTCAATTTTTAAAAAAATGAAATTCTGATACAACATGAATGAACCTTGAAGACATGATAAGTGAAATAAGCCAGACACAAAAGGGTAAATATTGTATGATTCCTCTTATATGAGGTACCTAAAATAGTCAAATTTATAGAGACAGAAAGTAAAACTATGGTTACCGCAGACTGGAAGAGGAGAAAGTGGGGAGTTATTGCTTCATCAGTAAGGAGGGGCAGTATGGGATGGTGAAAAAGTTCTGCAGATGGATAGCGGCAACAGATGCACAATAAGTTCTTATTTATTTTCTCAGTGGTTTTTTTTGCTTTTGAACTTATTTATGTTTTGTTGTCTTTTGTGCTTAAGTGTTGATGGCTTCATGAGCCTGAATATCTATAAAATAAGATGTTGTGGTTTTAGCATTTCATCATTATTTTGAAAAGAGCCAAACTCAGTATACAAGGGATCATGCTTCTGAGCAAAACAAACTTTATTGTTCTTCATTCTCTGAACTATTTCCATTGTCACATCTGGCTTACTACTACTGTCACCACATTCAGAAAAGATGTGCCTTTTCTTGACAAAAATAGTTCTGGAATGCTTGTTTCCCCACCACAAAATGAGGGTTAAAACCAAAGTAACTCAGGACTTCCCTATCGGTCTAGTGGTTAAGATTCCGTGCTTCCACTGCAGGGGACGCAGGTTCAATCCCTGGTGGGGGAAGTTCCACGTGCTGTGCAGTGCGGCCAAAAAAACCCAAAGTTAATTTAGCTTCGTTAAACTTAAAAAAACTTAAAGTTAAACTTTTCTAATTTAGCTAATAATTTAAAATGATAAATTTAAAACCAGGCTTATTTAAAAAATTTAAATGGTTGAAAAATGTTATAAAAATAAATGTCTACATTTTCACGTATCTTCTATATGCTTTTGGGTTACATTAGACAAATTAACCTTATAATGTCACATGCGACAAAAATTAACTCAAGATGGATCAAAGATCTAAATGTAAGAGCAAAACCATAAAACTCTTAGAGGAAAATATAGGCGTTAAGTCTTTGTGATCTTGGATTTGACAATTTTTTTTTTTAAAATAAGATAGGATACCAAAAGCATAAGTAACACAAGAAGAAAAAAAACCCCAACAGATAAACATTATCAAAATTTAAAGCTTCTGTGCTTCAAGTAGGTGAAAAAACAATCCATAGAATAGGAGAATTTTTTTGCAAATCATGTATCAGATAAGGGTCTTGTATCTATAATCCATAAAGAATTCTTACAACTCAATAGAAAAAACAACAACAACAACAACCCAAAAGATCGGAATAGAGTTTTTCAAGGAACATATTTAGACTTCCTTTCAGCAAGAATGGCATCTTCCAGTAATTCACCAAAATGATCAACACAAAGGGATGGAGAAGTACCCGCTATATGTTCTCTAGGCCTTTTAGAAAACATGGAGTTGTTCCTTTGACTACAAATATGCCAATCTACAAGAAAGATGATATTGTAGACGTCAAGGGAATGGGCACTGTTCAAAAAGGAACACCCCATAAATGCTACCAGAAGAGTCCACAATGTCACCCAGCTGCTGTTGGCACTGTTGTAAACAAACGAGTTAAGGGCAAGAGTCCTGCAAAGAGATTATGAAGCAAATTAAGCACTCTAAGAGCTAAGATAGCTTCCTGAAACGTGTGAAGGAAAATGATCAGAAAAAGAAAAAAGCCAAAGAGAAAGGTACTTGGGTTCAACTGAAGCACCAGCCTGCTCCACCTAGAGATGCACACTTTGTGAGAACCAATGGAAAGGAGTCTGAGCTGCCAGAACCCAGTCCCTATGAATTCATGGCATGATCAAAAACAAAAACAAAAACAAAAAAAACACAGAAGACCTCCAAACTGTAAAAATGTTTCTCTTAATTGAGTAGAAGTGTGTCTCCCCTTCCCCAAAGAAATATTTAAAGCAAATTTCAATTGTGTCCTAATTCAGTGGGTCATTACTATTCAAATTTAGTGTTTTTTTCTTCCTGGAAGATGTGAGGTGGTTTATTGTACAATATATTTCATTGGTTAGAAACTGCCAGAAATTATTTATAAGATATTTATACTAGGAAAATAAAAAAAAAAGACTTGGGACAGCTGCATGTAAATCAATAAAGTTAGAACACACCTTCACATCATGCACAAAAGAAATTCAAACTGGCTTAAAGACTTAAACATAAGACATGACACCATAAAACTCCTAGAAGAGCGCATAGGCAAAACATGCTCTGACATAAATCATACTCTGACATAAATCATACCAATGTTTCCTTAGGTCAGTCTCCCAAGGCAATAGAAATAAAAACAAAATAAACAAATGGGATCTGATCAAACTTAGAAGGTTTTGCACAGCAAAGGAAACCACACACACAGAAAAACAAAACCAAAAAGACAACCTACAGACTGGGAGAAAATATTTGCAAATGATGCAACAGACAAGGGATTAACTTCCAAAATAATACAAACAGCTCATACAACTCAACAACAAAAAAACAAACAACCCAATCAAAAAATGGGCATAAGATCTTAATAGACATTTCTCCAAAGAAGACATACAGATGGCCAGTAGCCCCAAGAAAAGATGTTCAACAACACTAATTATTAGAGAAATGCAAATCAAAACAATAATAAGGTACCCACCTCACACCAGTCAGAATGGCCATCACTGGGACTTCCCTGGTGGTCCAGTAGTAAAGAATCTGCCTTATAATGCAGGGCAAGCAGGTCCGATCCCTGGTCAGGGAACTAAGATCCCACATGCCACGGGGCAACTAAGCCCGTGTGCCACAACTACAGAGCCCACGCACCCTGGAACCTGCACGCCACAACTAGAGAAGAGAAAACTACAACTAGAGAGAAGTCTGCGCGCCAAAACGAAGAGCCCGCGCACCAAAACGAATGATCCCGCATGCCTCAGTGAAGATCCCATGTGCCACAACTAAGACCCAACACAGCCAAAAATAAATAAATTAAATAATAAATAAATAAGTAAATCTTTAAAAAAGTAGGGCCATCATTAAAAAGTCTACAAATAGCGAATGCCAGAGAGGGTGTGGAGAAAAGAAAACCCTCATGCACTGTTGGTGGGAATGTAAGCTGGCGCAGCCACTATGGAGAACAGTACGGAGGTTCCTCAGAAAACTAAAAATAGAATTACCATATGATCCAGCAATCCCACTCCTGGGCATATACCCAGACAAAACTATAATTCAAAAAGATACATGCACCCCTATGTTCACAGCAGCACTATTCACAATAGCCAAAACGTGGAAACAACCTAAATGTCCATCGACAGAGGAATGGATAAAGATGTGGTACATATATACAATGGAATACTACTCAGCCACAAAAAAGAATGAAATAATGCCACTTAGAGCAACATGGATGTAACTAGAGATTATCATACTAAGTGAAGCAAATCAGAAAGACAAAGACAGATACCACATGGTATCACTTGTATGTGGAATCTAAAATATGGCACAAATGAATCTATGTACAAAACAGAAACAGACTCACAGATATAGAGAACAGAGTTGCCAAGGGGGAGGGGGTGGGAGAGGGACGGAGTGGGAGTTTGGGATTAGCAGATGTAAACTATTATATACAGGATGGATAAACAACAAGGTCCTACTGTATAGCACAGGGAACTATATTCAATATGCTGTGATAAACCATAATGGAAAAGAATGTAAAAAAAAGAATGTCTATACGTGTATAACTGAGTCACTCTGCTGTACAGCAGAGATCAGCACAACACTGTAAATCAGCTATACTTCAATAAAAAGAAAACAAGATATGAAAAGATGCTCAACATCATTAACCATTAGGGAAATGCAAATCAAAACCAAAATAAGGGGCTTCCCTGGTGGCGCAGTGGTTGAGAGTCCGCCTGCCGATGCAGGGGACCCGGGTTCGTGCCCCGGTCCGGGAAGATCCCACATGCCGCGGAGTGGCTGGGCCCGTGAGCCATGGCTACTGAGACTGCGTGTCCAAAGCCTGTGCTCCGCAACCGGAGAGGCCACACAGTGAGAGGCCCGTGTACCACACACAAAAAAAATGAGATACCATTTCACATCTACAAATATGGCTATAAAAAAAAGAGAATAAGTATTGCCAAGGATGTGGACAAACTGGAACCTTTTGCTGGTGGGAATGTAAAATGGTACAGCCACTCTAGAAACTGTCTGTTAGCACCTCCACTCCTAAGTATATAATCCAAGAGAAATGAGAACTTATATCCATGTAAAAACTTGTTCACAAATGTTCATAGCAGTAGTTATAATAGCCAAAAAGTAAAAACAACTCAAATGTCCATCATCAATGAACAAATGTAGACAAAATGTGGTATATCCATACAATGTTATATAATTGGGCAATAAAAAGGAATGAAGTACTAATATATGCCACAACATGTAATTTTTATGTGTGTGGAGACAGGATGGCAGGGACAGTGGATCTGGAGGGTTGAGAAGGTTCCACTGGCCCAGGTGCTCCTTGGAGAGTTTTCATTTCATTGCCCTCAGCGCCTCCCCTGCCAATTCCTTCTTGCTTTTTAATACCTGCCAACTCTGAGCCTGGGGCCTCTCCATGTCAGTGCAGGCAAGAGCAGCTTCCAAATCTGACTTCTCCCATGCGTATTTTGGGATGTGGATTTCTCTACTTTCACTTGTCATCATTATAATCACACCAGCTTTCACCTTCAAGTCCTTGGAAAATCTACATCTCTATCATGTTTTACGGCAATTTAAGAGATTTATTATTTTTTTACACAAAAAATTTTATTACGATCTTAGGGGCTGGGGATTAAAAATGGGTGTTCAGCCCATCATCTCAAACTGGAAGCTCCCTATCTAAATCTTTTTGTTTTGTTGTGTTTTTTTTTGGCGGTACGCGGGCCTCTCACTATTGTGGCCTC
Organism: Neophocaena asiaeorientalis asiaeorientalis; assembly: GCF_003031525.2. NCBI lineage: Eukaryota > Metazoa > Chordata > Mammalia > Artiodactyla > Phocoenidae > Neophocaena > Neophocaena asiaeorientalis. The sequence continues at coordinate 2,696,831 of NW_020175528.1, forward strand.
TACCGTTGCGGAGCACAGGCTCCAGACGCGCAGGCTCAGCGGCCATGGCTCACGGGCCCAGCCACTCCACGGCATGTGGGATCTTCCCGGACCGGGGCACGAACCCATGTCCCCTGCATCAGCAGGCGGACTCTCAACCCCTGCGCCACCAGGGAAGCCCTCTAAACCTTAAAATAAGTAGAGTTTACACATTTTCCTAAAACCTGAGCTCTCTGAAACACCAAGACCCTCTTTCCAAATAACACCAAAATTTGGCCACAGGATGTACACACTATCATCTCTATTAGTCCCTAAATCAAAAAAAAAAAAGAACCAGTAGGAAGACTTTGGCCACAGGATGTACACACTATCATCTCTATTGGTCCCTAAATCAAAAAAAAAAAAGACCAGTAGGAAGCATTCCTTGCCAAATAAAACCAAATTGAAATTTTTTTTTAATATTTAAGAAAATAAAACTACTAATACAGCACAGTTTGAAAAGCATGCTGTATTTTATTTCATTTGAAGTATTCATAATTTCATATTCATAAGAAGTATTTAAAAGAATTACTCCCAAGGGATAAAAAGTATTTATTTTTCCAGGCACTTAACTAGAATCCACAATCGCTGTCTTTTTATATTTTCCCATAATAATTTATATTTATTTACAAAAGTAATATAAAACTCAAATTTGTAGTATAACAGTATACCTCCAGGTATAAGTTATAATAAATGTATTCCATTTACATAAGAAATTATATAAAATATACAATAAAAACCTCATTTCCCATTCAAATAAGTTAACTAGAATGTTTAAATCAGCAAAATAATTTAGTAATTTAGTAAAATAATTTAGGAAAAAACCCCCAAACCCCACTTTCCTGTACATATGTATTCATTGTGTGTGTGTTGGGGGGGATTGTTGAATGGGAAATAAATGGTGATCACTTACAGATCTTCACTGTCTCCCCACCCTGGGTTATGTCATCCAGGCCTGTGACGAATTACAAGCTGATGATACTACTTATACACTAGTGATATGATCACTTAGATAACTAATAAACTTATCAAACTTCATATGTCCAAAACAAGACTCAATTCCTCCCCAAACCTACTCCTAACTACAGTAAGTCTAAATGGCATCAATATTCACCCAGCTCTCACTGCAAAAAAACAGGAGCCATCTTTTATTTCTCTCTTCCCTTCATCCAATCTATCAATTTGTCTATTTCCAAAATTTATCCATTTTTTTCTTCCATCTCCACTGCCAGGCCAGTGCGCCCTGCAACAGCCTTCTAACTGATTTCCCTGCTTCTGTTCTTGTCTTCTCAGAGTCCATTTCCCCCTCAGCAGTCAGTGCAAATTAGATCATGTCACTTCCCTACTTAAAACCCTGTTTAGAATAAAAACCAGATTCTCTACCATGACCTACAAGGCTTTTCGTGTTCTGACTCTTGCCTGCCTCTCCATCCTCATCCCACATCACTCTTTGACTTTCTCACTCTCTCCAAGCCACTGTGCTTCCCCAAATACAACAACCTCGCTCCTCACGTAGAAGCTCTGCATTTGCCATTCCTTCTGCCTAGAACCCCTGACTCCCTGAGGGTATTTACATGCCTGTCTTCCTTGCATTCAAATGTCACCCCCTTAGAAAGGCCTTTCTAAGGTAGCCACCATCCTTCCAATACTCTACAAATTTGTCCTTCTTAAGTTTTCTACATACCACCTATCACAATCTAAAATTATCTTATTTTGTTTATTGCTCCCCCATCCCAAATATAAGCTCTTTAACGGGCAGAGACTTATCTATCTTGTTTAATATTCTTGCCAATGCCTAGAACATACCAACATTTATCACATCAAAATATTTGTTGGCGCAGTGGTTAAGAATCTGCCTGCCAATGCCGGGGACACAGGTTCGAGCTCTGGTCCGGGAAGATTCCACATGCCGCGGAGCAAGTAAGCCCGTGCGCCACAACTACTCAGCCTGTGCTCTAGAGCCCGCGAGCCACTACTACTGAGCCCGTGTGCCACAACTACTGAAGCCTGCATGCCTAGAGCCCATGCTCTGCAACAAGCGAAGCCATCATAATGAGAAGCCTGCACACCGCAACAAAGAGTAGCCCCCGCTAGCCACAACTAGAGAAAGCCCGCACGTGGCAACAGAGACCCAACACAGCCAAAACTAACTAAATAAATAAATGTAAAAACAATTGTTGAACAAACAACTTCATAAACATCACTGAAGCAGTACAGATATTATATTGATTTTTATTAGCTTATTATAGTTTATATCAGTTATTAGTTTATTCTAAATAAAAGGGTTTTAACTGTATTCCAACAGAATTTTTTAAAAAAGGTCTTAAGATTACATGAGCACAAAGGAACAGTGAAACACCACTGTGCTAAATCCCAGTCATTTAAGACAGGAATACAGTAAAACATATGCAGGCTATTGCCATTGCCCATCACACATCCAGGACCTTCTTTCCACCCAAGAGATCCCAAATAGGTCCCCCTTCCCTATTTGGAAGAGATGCATTTAGAAGACACCACCATATTCTGTCCAAAGGGAGAAAGAGAAAGTGAGCAAACATCTTTCAGGATCAAAACCCCCGGCAAGACCAGAAAGGGGGCTTTCGCAGCTCCTTCCACAAGCTCTTTGCAAACAAGTCCAGTGGATCAGAACACAGGGGAAAAAAACCAATGAGAATACATCAATGGATCTTTAACCAACAAAAAATTTCTTCAGAAACTGACTTGCTCTCGCAAATGAACCTGACGAAGGAATAGCTGTGCAAAACATACTTAAGGTTGTACTGTCAAGTGTAAGATGAGGATAAAACGGTGGTATTTATCTGTGTGGGACTATGTGTGTGTGTGTTTTATCTCTCTCTCTCTCTCTCTTTCACTCTCTCTCTCTCCATATCCCTGAGGAACAGTAATAAAAATAATTACATATGATACTAAATCAACATATAAGACATTAAAGAGATGAAGAAGATTACTTTGGGTTGAGAGCTGGTTTTTTGAAGCTCAGCACTTGGGAAAAGGGAACAGAAGACTTTTCTCAGCATTACAGAAAAACACATAAATTTGGAGGAAAATAACATTTGTAAGGTCAACAACAACAAAAGAAAACCACACGTAGTAATTTTTGTGGCTTGATTAGGGAGAGGGAATGGGATTCATTATAGAAAAGTTATATTAAAGAATAAAAAGAGAATAATAAAAAGCACTAGGAAAAAAGGCCACTGAACCAAATGCAGAAAGGGAAAGTCGAATCAGTGGCTATACCAATGAGTTTAATCTGGTGCTTTTATATGTGCTCTTTAGAGTTTTCTCTCTTATAAAGAATAAAAAGAACCTTGATTTTTATATTATTTGCAATACATAGGTGCCACCAATCATAACTAATGAATAGTTCCATTTTAAGGCCTTAAATAGTGCTAAATATATGGTTAAAAAAACTTGTGCTGGGCTTCCCTGGTGGTGCAGTGGTTGAGAGTCTGCCTGCCGATGCAGGGGACACAGGTTCGTGCCCCGGTCCGGGAAGATCCCACATGCCGCGGAGCGGCTGGGCCCGTGAGCCATGGCCGCTGAGCCTGCGCGTCCTGAGCCTGTGCTCCGCAACGGGAGAGGCCACAGCAGTGAGAGGCCCGCGTACCGCAAAAAAAAAAAGTGTGCTGCTGCCCTTTCCAAGGATATACATGAAGAAAAACCAGTATGAGCCAGAATTTCCATTAGAGAGAAAAGACCATCTCGCCATATATGTCTATATGATATAGCAGTTCCTCAGACATGATTTTATCTGTTCAAAACAGTTAAGATGTGAGAAGTAAACTACAAAGGCCACCAAGGAACTAAAGCAGAGCTAGTGTCAATGTAAGAAAACACACATTCTTTTATACAGCCCCAAGGTCCTCATTCAGAACCTATTCCCTTTTATTTTAGACTGATTTCTAACACATCTGGCCAAGTAGTTTCTCAGTGCACAGCAAATCAGAGAAAGCAACTAGAAACTGGAGAAACAGAAAACTATTGTATTGAAAGCAGACGACCTAACAGGAGAAAAGAGATGAAAACACAATTGACAAAAGCAATTCCAAAATCTCAGAATCAAAAGTAAATTTTAAAAAGCATTGATGACAAGGTTTTATCTAAAACAGTAACTATCTTACAGAACTCAACAGCCTCTGAGATTACGTGTCTTGTTTTAACATAGTGCGACATTAATACGATATTCAGTAGAGTGGCTTTTGTGGAACACTGAACTTAAGTTCAAATAACGACCCTAAAGTGATAGTTTTCAATCCTGGAGTGTCGGACTTAGTAGGCAATTGCAGTTTATTCAACAGACCACAGGTGATTCTGATGTACACCAAGATCTGAGAACCACCGTCCTAATAGTCTAAGGAAAGGTTATATTACACTGGATGTCTTACTTAAGAAAGAAGTGAGATGTAACGTACAACATGATAGAGTAACGCTGATGCATGTTATATATGAAAGGTATTAAGGGTAAATCCTAAGAGTTCTCATCACGGGAAAAACATTTTTATTTTTTATTTCTTTAATTTTATACCTATTTGAGATGGTAGATGTTCACTACACTTACTGTGATAGTCGCTTCATGATGTATGTAAATCAAGTCATTATGCTGTATACCTTAAACTTACACAGTGCTGTGTGTCAATTATATCTCAATAAGGCTGGAAGGAAAAAAAATGAAGTGGGAATTTACTATGACCTTTAAATGTGTTCAATGAAACTTGTTTTTAAAAAGTTTGTGTATTTGGGGGTAATGGGGAGTATTCACTTTGGCAAAACACTTCAACTCCCAAAAGGAGGGAGGGGGCTAAATGGCATACTGCCAACAGACAGTCTACTCACAGAATAGTATCTTTTGAAACCGCACAAATCCAATAAATTTATGTAATGATGAATGAAGGAGAATACTCAGTGTGGAATGAAATAATGGTAGAAACTCAACAAAGTTAAAGTTATATGAAGAAAAACATCTCATTAGAGTCTGGGTACCAAACCCCTCTCTATGCAGTAGCATCTCCTAAACAAAATAGTTAAACTTATACTCACCTTTCTGAAAAATCAGAGTCTATAAATTCTCTAGCCCGTTTTCTATCACTGAAAAGAAAAAAAGATACCATAAAAAGAACACGCATAAAGAACTTTATTTCATGAATAGTTTATTGTAACTTGTCTAATTCCACATGGAAAATATCCAAACACAAAAGTAACAAATATAAAAGATATGTACATGAAATAAAAACTTAAATTTTATCACTGGACAAAGAAATTGCAACATGATAGCCATAGTCTGAAATGAACTCAATGAATCTTTAGGGAGGAAAATACTGCAGATTTATGGAGGAGAAGGCATAGAAAAGTTTTATTTGCTCTGGGAGAAATGACTATAAAAACATTAGATAATCAGACTACCCCCAGCATAAAGCACAGCTGGTGCTGAAAACAGCCAAACTCTGGTCATCTCCAAAGTAGGCCAACACTACTGGCACAGGCTTGGCTTTCATTAAATTATCTCTCAAGGCTATGAAAAAATCCAAGATTTTTAGATCTTAGATCTACATGAGAAATGTTGTTAACGACTGAATAAAGGCAAAGGAATTACAGGTGACTCTGTCACTTCATCTTATTTGATAATGGAAAAGACATTATGTATACACATGAAACTCTTCTGTCTCCGTCTGTGTGTATGGCTTAAAGCACTTTGCCAGGATTGTTATTTCGTTCATTTCCTTAATATCCTTGAAGCAAGGAGATTCTTACTCAACCAAGATTTACTGTCTTTTTGCTAGAACTCACAATTGTAAGTCAATGATAGAACCACCAGTGTGGCATGCCACCTTGGAAATAACTTCTAAAGTGACAAACTAAAACCGAATCATTTATTTTACTACTTCTTTTCTGTTATGGAAGGATGAGATGCTAAAATGATAAGGAGTGGAGAAAGGTTGAATGAAGGTATTTTACAGGTAACGAAACATAGAGATTTGATACTAAAAGTGGCAAATGAGTAACAAAGAAGGGATACTGATTTAATTGCCCAGTGTTTAAAGGAACGAAGATAAAACTCAATGAAAGTTTTAATATCTTTGGGCTCTTTTTCCTAGTTCCTTTTCTGGTTTTAAAGGAAATAAACATGCTGGTTTTAAGGGGAAATTCTGAGTACACACACACGTATATATAAAACTCCTTTCTAATGTTTGTCAAAACAATATAAAATGCAGTTTTTACATCTCCAAAGTGGCTAAATGTCACAATCGTAAAAAGTAGTCTTCTTTCAGAGTTGAAGAAAGAAGATTCAGTTACAAGTTATTGTTCTATTTTTCTGTTTAATAATGGTTGCTCCAGGGATTTCCTTGGTGGTCCAGTGGTTAGGTCTCCACGCTTCCACTGCAGGGGGCACAGGTTCAATCCCTGGTTGGGGAAGTAAGATCCTGCATGCTGTGGTGGTGCAGCCTAATTAATTAATTAATTAATTAAAATAAAATTTTAAAAAATGGTTGCTCCAGAGCTGATTTATATCTAGGATATAAAGTGAAATAAAATAGGTGAGGGCTTCCCTGGTGACTCAAGTGGTTGAGAGTCCACCTGCCAATGCAGGGGACACGGGTTTGTGCCCCGGTCCGGGAAGATCCCGCATGCCACAGAGCGGCTGGGCCCATGAGCCATCGCCGCTGAGCCTGCATTTCCGGAGCCTGTGCTCCACAATGGGAGAGGCCACAACAGTGAGAGGCCCGCATACCACAAAAAAATAAATAAATAAATAAATAAATAAAATAAAATAAAATAGGTGATTTTAAAGGAAACATATGAGTTTTTAAGAACATAAAACAAGAACAGAAGACAAGATAGTGAGAAAAAAAGATCAGAACTTAAAAAAAAAAAAAAGGTTTTTAAAAATGGTAATTTGCAGTACCACTCTTACCCAGGGACCCAGCCAGTAGCTTCTGCTATGTGTGTCTGAGTAACCATTGCTGGTGCAGGGGTATATGGACTCCCAATCAGAACACTTCCTGAACTGGTTAGTCTCTGTGGTGTACTTATAATCTGTAAAGTCAGGACAAAGAAAAAAATATTCTTAGTTATTAAGGAAAACCTACAGGCAGAAAATAATGCTGAATGCTAACCTATACACAAGGAGTAGACCTTACTGTCTAAAATGTACTTAATATCAATCATCTAAATATAAGCAATACCTCTGATACATTTATATTCTACAATCTTAAAGCACAAGGATCCTGAATACTGATATGAAGTCAATGTAGATTTCAGCAAGTGAACAGCAATTGGGAGGGATTAAGTTGGCAACTGACGACATTTTAAAAATCAGAAAAATGAGAAGCTTTCTTTGAAATTATGGAAACTAATCTCAGTTGAACTCTATTTACTAGAACTGGGGTAACAGCAAATTAATTCTTCACAGTCCGAAACATATACAAAGACATAATACAATTTGGATTCTTATACAGATACAATTTTACCTGTTTTTTTAAGAGCATTTCCTCATGTCATTAAATATTCTTCAAAGACATTTTAAAGACCATAAAACACTCTGTCATGTGGATTAATTATCTCCTATTATTAGATTTTTATGAATATTCAAATATTATAAATAATGCTGTGATAAACATTTCTATAAAATGATACTGGCTTTAATTTCTATTTCCTACAGATAGACTCCAGAAAGGGAATTAATGGAACTAAGGATATGGACTTTTTTTTTAAAAATTTATTGGGCTTCCCTGGTGGCGCGGTGGTTGGGAGTCCGCCTGCCGATGCAGAGGACGTGGGTTCGTGCCCCGGTCTGGGGGGATCCCACATGCCGCGGAGCGGCTGGGCCCGTGAGCCATGGCCGCTGGGCCTGCGCGTCGGGAGCCTGTGCTCCGCAACGGGAGAGGCCACAGCAGTGAGAGGCCTGCGTAACACACACACACACAAAAAAAAAAAATTTATTTATTTTGGGGACTTCCCTGGTGGCGCAGTGGTTAAGAATCTGCCTGCCAATGCAGGGGACATGGGTTCGAGCCCTAGTCCGGGAAGATCCCACATACCACGGAGCAACTAAGCCCGTGTGCCACAGCTACTGAGCCTGCGCTCTAGAGCCCGTGCTCCACAACAAGAGAAGCCATGGCAATGAGAAGCACGCACACTGCAACGAAGAGTAGCCCCAGCTCACCGCAACTAGAGAAAGCCCGTGCGTAGCAATGAAGACCCAACACAACCAAAAATAAATATTTATTTTATTGTTTTCATATATTTTTTGTTTTCTATTTTATTGATTTTCACTTTTTATTATTTGTTTATTTGGGGTTTAATTTGCTCTTTTTTAAAAATTAATTTATTTTTGGCTGCGTTGGGTCTTCATTGCTGCACACAGGCTTTCTCTAGTCGCAGTGAGCGGGGGCTACTCTTCCTTGCTGTGCACAGGCTTCTCTTGTTGTGGAGCACGGGCTCTAGGCGCACGGGCTTCAGTAGTTGTGGTGCGCAGGCTCTGGAGCGCAGGCTCAGTAGTCGTGGTGCACGGGCTTAGCTGCTCCATGGCATGTGGGATTGTCCCGGACCAGGGATCGAACCTGTGTCCCCTGCATTGGCAGGCAGATTCTTGACCACTGCACCACCAGGGAAGTCCAAAGATGTGGACTTGTAAAAAACGTTTCTTGATCTGTGTTGCCAAATTGCTTTCCAGGTCTTACAGTTTTCATTGGTGAAAAAAATTTGGTACCCTAAGTATTTTCATAAATAAATAAATAAATAAATAAATAGAATAAAGGCATGCTCCAGAGAATGGGGGTATTAATGGGGCTAGGGAGATGTTACTACATACAAATGCTTAGGAAATGCTTTTAATATGTTAATTCTATAGTTCAAAGAAAACAAAACACAACAAATACTGACAGACGTCTGGGGAGTTCTGATTCTCATAATATGCCAAGGATTATTAAAGAGGGCATTCAGAAGTCTGCCTCGTGAGAAAATATGAACACTAGACAAGGTGTTTGTACCTCCTAGCCCTGTACATATTCCATACCACCTCCTCACTTCCATTTCAATGCACGATCTTTAAAGGTAGAGAGTGTCTGCGGAGCCTACCATAGTGCTAGGGGACTCTCATAGGAAAGAATCAATAAGTATTTATTGAACTGAGACAGAAGGCCCAGCTTTTAAAATGATGGAAAAGAGTAGCTTCTTTGTTCATTGATATGCTAGAAAGGATTATATAAAATCCTGTAAGAAAAGGGCATAGTTCTCACCAATCACCGCACCACACACTCAGACGTTCTCTATCATGCTTACCCTGAGTGTGAGAGCTTGAGAGGGAAATTTTGAGCGTTTGATCAGTCTCTGGTCTACTCTATTCCTAGAACAGGAGTCTCCAGAAAAGCAACTTATCTAAGCATTCTGATTTACCCGTGAAACAGACTGCATTACTTGTGCAGTATTATTACTAAGGAGTTTTTTATTTATCTGTTATTAGGACCCTACAGGCTTGGTTTTACCTGATTTAAAGGGCTTTGTAGGAAAAAAAGAAGACGAAGAAAGGAGGAAGGGGGCTTCCCTGGTGGCGCAGTGGTTGAGAGTCCGCCTGCCGATGCGGGGG
>NW_020175528.1:2706465-2815481 GCF_003031525.2 Neophocaena asiaeorientalis asiaeorientalis
AAAAAAAAAAAAAAAAAAAAAAAAAAGAAAGGAGGAAGGGAAATAGGACATAGAGAAAAGCTGGTTATCTTTATTGAGAATGACTTTGGAAATAAATTGTTATGTTCTACTCTATTTTTCTTCCTTAATGTCAGATTGTCAGCTGCTCTTCTTTCCTCATCTGAGAGTGATGAGCAATACTGGGAAGTCCTTAACAAACATTTCATGAACGAACGAACTGGTGGGATGCTCGACTTGAACTGGAACCACAAGTTAGAAATCCCTATGAGACGCACTGCGTTCTTAAACTAGGACAGTGACAGTGACTGAGCCTCAAGAAACAAAACCAAAGGGAAGTCAACGAACACAGGAAAATTAGTTCATATAGGTGACAAGTCACATATGCTCTATAAAACTGAACCTTAATTTTGAAATCCCAAATTAAAATAGTATTCAGTCAATCTGATGAGGAAAATGAACATTTATTTTAAATTTAAGTCTGCCCCGCCTCCCCACAAAAAAACCAGACATCCTTAACTTCAACGTAACCATGCGGTTTCTTTGACAATAGATTACAGTTAGCCATAAATCAAATCGCAACTGAACCTCGTTCTGAAGATTTTCTACCTTCAATCAAGATACCTTATGTACTACTGCCATCTACAGTAAGAAAAGCCAAGAGAGCATCTATACTCTGAAAAGAAAGAATCTATATAACTATAAAGTGTTCTATTAAAGGATTTCATTATTTGACAAAATTTTCATTTTCACGGTAAGAAACATGCAATTTTTAACCATGTTAAAATAATCGTGAGATTATCTTATATAAAAAACCAGATACCTTTTTTTTCTTTTTAAACTTTTTATTTTGTATTGGAATACAGCTGATTAACAATGTTGTGATAGTTTCAGGTGCACAGCAAAGGGACTCAGCCATGCATATACATGTACCCATTCTCCCCCAAACTCCCCTCCCATAAAACCAGATACCTTTAAGAAAAGAGCAAGTATCCCAAAGTGAAACAGTTACTGCTAAACTAGCTTCTAGAAACACAGAGAACAACTTTTTCTTGAGGCCTTCTGAAATTTCTAGCTACCATGAAGATGTGGCTTCCAAAGGGACATGTAAAATTTAAAGGGCAAGTCGAGAAAGACAACTGTAAGAAGGAAACAGGTGAGGTTTCATTTAAGAATTTTCTAACAAAAAATTTTTTTAAATCATGGATGAGAGATTGAATGTGAGGGAACAACATTCAAAAGAGACAAGCGAGAGGAGAGAGAGCGGCTCTCGCTGGGGTTCCACGATATATTAGGAAATCAAAAAGAAAACTCTGATTCCTGCCTAGGGACTAAAAACTACAAAAAGCACCTCAGAATTCGGAAGACAAATGAAGGTCTTGGGCTGGCCCGTTTCAAAGGAGAGGCTGAAATCTCTCTGTCTGACCTTTGCTTTGCTGATTCTGAGGTTTGCAGTAATTGGGTACGTCCTATACAGGACTACTTACCACTGTCAGAACTGAAGTGTGTAAAGGCTTACATGTACATTAGTTTAAACTGACAATGGGAAGAACAATTATGTTTCTAAAAGAGGAATTCAAACTTCAGCCATAGCAGCATCACTGAAATACCAAGAGGAAACAGTCTTTCAAAATAGAAGAGTACTGTAAGAGTCGAAGTCAAGAAAGTTCACATCTGTTTGTTTAATTTTGATGTTTATATAAACCGCATGTCAAAACACCGACTTTCAAGTCAGGTGTATAATCTCATTTGCACCTCCTGTAGTGGCTGGGGAGGGGCAAATGCTTAGCAAACGTTTGAAAATATACCCTGAACTACCTTGAAATGCAGATATTCACCTGAGCTTAAGTTTCTAAGAGGCTTGGAGCTAGATTACATTCTTCTCATAGTTACAGCCATTGCGCAACATCTTTAGCTCGGATTCTGCAGATGATTAACAGTCCTCAAGGGATCAAGAAAAATGTTGTGTCTAGAATGGCTTAAGATCTCAAAGACTTTCTGAAGCCATTCAGAATGTTAAAAGAGACTTTTGTCTAAATAATTGTGCATTTAACATAGGCCACAGTACCGCACATTACAAACAAAATTTATGCTTATTGCTTTATAGATAAGAAGATGTAAACACTGACAATGAAGAGTTACTGTTCAAATGTTTACATACTTTTGCTAATGGTGGGTGAGGCCATTTAAATTAGGTATAGTTTTTAGATTAGCTGCATGCAACTCTGTTTATAAATAAGGCTTTCTTAAAAGTGCTATATACTTTAAGCTCTAGCATAATTAATGGAATACCTTCAGAGAAACAGTTAAATACTTTCCATTTTAATTCATTATTTCTACTGCTAAAGATTAAAATGAACTGGTGAGTTGTTTCTTCCTAAATGTCCTTTCATCAAAGAGTTTCAAATTAGTAGCTCCAAATATAGATTAACCGTTGGGTCATACTCAATTTATATGATATTCAATTTATATGAGATTACACGGTTTAGTGCAGTAAAGGCTATTTTACAAGAAAAAGAAAAAGGAGAACATAAAACATAACAGATTTCAAACCAATTTAATCGAACAACTGAAAACAAGAGAAGCCTCATATAGGGAGCAAAAACCTTAATATTAACACATTCAGAATCCACAGATTCAAGTACGTGAACATTGAACATTGAAGAGTATAACGCCTTTGTTTTTCGTAAGACTAATCAGTTACACTCAGGTAAAAACAAAACTTTAAAAAATAAGTGACTGAGATAAGAAATTAACTGGAATATCTGACCAAGCGTCTTTGGTACAACTCTCCTTTGAGTAAGTCTTGCCTAAGCAAAGTTTCAAGTCCTAAGATATGATGATTTTCTTACCATTTGGGGTCCAACATTCACATTTATTGGTCCTAAGGTTTTCGGTAAAATCTTTGTTGGTGAGTTGGTGCTGGAAACTGGAAATGCAACAAATGAAACGTTACCTGAAATTATATCAAAACACTCGGTTAATGTTCTGCAATATCAAGGCCACCTTCTACCTATCTATGCATCCATGGTCCTAACCAGCTGTGCTTAAGTAATTTATAATTATCTTAATAAGGAAGTTAAGACCAAAGAGCCGTACTGAAAAGCCAACCAACTATTGCTTTGTTGTAGTGAGGACAATTAATTCTGCAGAACAGCACACCTGTAAAATAAATAGTTCAGTCTGTCTGACAACTACCGGACATTGGTTTTTTAGAGGAAAAGTTGGCTTTTTAGAGGAAAGTTGGTTTATCTGACAACTACTGGACATTAAGTTGGTTTTTTAGAGGAAAAAACATTTTGAGAGTTCATAATGCACATCATAGTTTATATCAGAGTTGAGAATTCCAGTTAGATCTTTATTAGAAATCATAGAACAAAAATAAATGCATGAAGTATAACATGAAATAAAATAAGTATCTGTTAGAATTTCTTTACAGTATAACGTTTTATACTAAATGCTAACATGCTTTCAAAATGTTGAGTTGGCAGTGTTCTGAGATTTTATCACAGTGGAGAAATAAATGATGCCACCTAGTTTCTGATGGTGGAAGCTATGAGATCTGTATAGTGTTTTCAAGTGATTTCAACCATTTAAATTTCAAATTAAGGTAGCAAAATGCCTTCCCCCCAAATGAAAAGCCAACCAATAATTTTCTGAACTACCATGTCAACTACTTAAGTTCTCTGGACAAACTTCAGTTTACCAATGTTCCTCTTAGAAGATAAGAGTGTAATCCAATATAACAAAGGAGATCACACAGGAAGTGCGTGAAAGAGGGTCAATATTGAAACTGTGGGGAAAAAACAACATTTAAGAGCAGGACCAGAAATGCACCTCCTTCTCACTCTCCCTCCCCCTTCCTGAGCTCCCCCAAAGCTTGCCCAACTCCTGAATGCCCTTCTCTTATCTCCTAACTCTCAGTAGGTCTCCTGCAGTAAGGAACTCAGGCCACCAGGCTCTTCTTCCTCAACCTGGGAACTTACCGGCACCCTCACATATTTTTATTTCTCTCTGAGTGGAAGATTCTCATATAAATTACTTCTTTCATGTCTGCTCTGCACTTCCTGTCTTCTCAGGGAACTCACGCATCAATTATTTACTCTGTCTTCTGAGTTTTCAACTACACCACCGGTTCCTTCCCTCAGCGTCTCTCTCTGCCCATCTGCCTTGTATTATTTCCCCTCAAATTCTACATTTCAAAATCAAATTCTTTATCTTTCTCATGCCCACTCAGCAAATCTGCTTCTCCTTCTTGGTATAGACCATCGTGCACCCAGTGACCCGAACCAGAAACCATCAACCCCTCCTTATTCAACCAACTACCACATCCTTCTTGTTACCTTCTTACCCTGGTTCCTTTATATTGCCGGTGCTTGTTTAACCTGGAACTTTATCAAATCTGGTTTGAAAACAGTTACTCTCTAATGCAGAGGTTCACAACCCTGGCTGTGCAATGGAATTATCTAGGAAGCCATAAAAAACGCCAGTGCCTGGGTCTTACCCCCAGAGCTTCTGATATAATTGAACTGGAGTCAACCGGGGCACCAGACTGTTAAAGTTCTCCAGATAGTTCCAAGGTGCAGCCAGTGCTGAGCCCCACCTCCCCGACTGGGTATCCTACCTCAAACAGCTTTCCTACCCCTCTGCACATCTGTGACAAACCAGTCTTTCCATGGATGAAACTGTGCTGGACACTCCCCTATTTAAGGCCTTCAGAGATTCCATGACACTTCCTAAATGCCTCTCAGACTCCTCACATGACACACAAGCTCCCGTTTGGAGATCTCACCCCGCCTCCCTTCCCAGTTTCATCTTCAGCTACTCTGTCCACATGCACCCTAGGCTCCCATCAGATTATATACTTTGCAGTTCCAGGAAGGCCCCAGATCAACCACTCCAGCTTTGATGCACACTCTTCCTTCTGCTGGGAAGTCTCTCTCTACTGGGACAAGGCCTACCTTCCAGCACTTCAAAATGGTTCTCCTTACCATTTTCTGAGAAATCACCATGTTCCAGGGTCTGCTCTAGAGGCTTCCTATATATACATCATCTCATTAATGCTTAGGAGAACAGTGAGACATATATTACTGATGACTCCATTTTATACATGAAATTAACACGGAGTGAGGTTAAACAGTCTGTACAAGGTCCCACAGGCAGTAAAGGGCCATAGCTCCACCTCTGAAGCTTCTGTTCTCTGTGTCACCTCCCCCTTATTAGGCATCTCCAGCCTCTAGGGTCTAGGTCTTGGATGCCCTTCTTCTGGCTTTTCATAAAACCTATTATTATTTACTTGTAATTCTACTATAAGTAGGCTATGTTGTCAGCTTTGTATCCTAGCACCTGGTTTAGTCCCTGGCCCCAAAGAGGTACAGGAAACAATAAAAACTGTTCGATTTGCACAGATTGGAGCTATTACCTTTCCTAATCTGGATGCCATGCTTCCTGTAATGTAGCCTAAATTGTATCTTTTGTTACTTTTTAACAGGTGAAATAAATTTAAACACCAGGTCCTTTGTTTATTGTTTTTAAACATGACTGACCAACTGGTACTAGCAAATAGTTTCCTTTCTCTGTAACTGTGCCACTGATCTTTTATACAACATGCCTCTACGTTATCAAATACGGTTTGATATTTATAACTCAAATACGGTTATTCACCTGTTTAAGAATTCACTTAACTGGAGAATACTAATTTATAATTCCAGAGGGAGGAACAGGTCTGTAATTGATAGACATGTGCCATAAACTCAGTCCTAGACAGGAGGGGAAACACCACCGATCCATGTGAGGAAGAATCCAGCCATGATAAAGTCTGGCTCTCAGATGGTTTTTTTTTTTTTTTTTTGCGGTACGTGGGCCTCTCACTGTTGTGGCCTCTCCTGTTGCGGAGCACAGGCTCCGGACGCGCAGGCTCAGCGGCCATGGCTCACGGGCCCAGCCACTCCGCGGCATGTGGGATCTTCCCGGACCGGAGCACGAACCCGCATCCCCTGCATCGGCAGGCGGACTCTCAACCACTGCACCACCAGGGAAGTCCTCAGATGGTTTTTTAAAATGACCTTAAGGCTGCTGAATGTTTAAGATGAGATCATCTGTGATACACCATATTAGAAACAAAAGCCAAAAACTTACAAAAAACAGTGAAGCAAGAAACATACAAAAAAAAAAAAAAAAAGATAGTTAAGGTTAGGGAATAACCCTAAATTGAAACTTAACAGTAAAGACAAACTAAGAATATAAAACTTAGGTCAAAAACAGAAACAAGAGGGACTTCCCTGGGTGGAACAGTGGTTAAGAATCCGCCTGCCAATGCAGGGGACACGGGTTCCAGCCCTGGTCTGGGGAGATCCCAAATGCCGCAGAGCGACTAAGTCCGTGCGCCACAGCTACTAAGCCTGCACTCTAGAGGCCACTCTTCACAAGAGAAGCCACCGCAATGAGAAGCCCACGCACTGCAACTGAAGAGTAGCCCCTGCTCGCCACAACTAGAGAAAGCCTGCGCACAGCAACGAAGACCCAACGCAGCCATAAATCAATCAATCAATAAATTAATTTTTAAAAAATTAAATAAAAAAAAGGGCTTCCCTGGTGGTGCAGTAGTTAAGAATCCGCCTGCCAATGCAGGGGACATGGGTTCGAGCCCTGGTCCAGGAAGATCCCACATGCCACAGAGCAACTCAGCCCGTGCACCACAACTACTGAAGCCTGTGTGCTCTAGAGCCCACGTGCTGCAACTGCTGAGCACGAGTATTGCCCGTGCTCTGCAACAAGAGAAGCCACCACGATGACAAGCCTGCGCACTGCAACGAAGAGTAGCCCCCGCTCGCCACAACTAGAGAAAGCCTGCGTGCAGCAACGAAGACCCAACGCAACCAAAAATAAATAAATAAATAAATTTAAATCTTAAAAAAAAATAGAAAAACCTCGTTAAAGCCAGATCTGTCATGGCAGTTAATATCAAAGAATTTAGATGGAACTTAATAAACCTAAAAAATTGATTCTAAAGTGTTTCTGGAAGAGTAAAGACAGAGAACAGCCAAGAAAATTTTGAAAAAAGGAATAATGGGGAAGAGAGGAACTGTAGCCTCGCAGATTTCAGAATTATTACATAGCTAAAGGGACTGAAATCATGTGACACTGGCTAAGATGCAGACAAAGAAATTGACAAAACAGAAGTTAAAGTCCAAAATTTACTTCATTTATACATGAAAATTTTATATATGGTAAATAGCTTTTCAAATGAATGGAGAAAGGGTAGATTACTTAAGAAATGTTGAGACAAGAAACTGTCCATTTGGATAAAAAAAATCTTAGATTTCTCATCTTTCACAAAAATAAATCCCAGAAAGACCAAATGCTTAAATATAAAAATTAAACAGTCCAAGCATGTTACAGAATTCAGAAATCTTAAGTGAAAACAGACTGACAGATTTGACTACCTAAAAATAAATATTTTCTAAACAGCAAAAGACCCAATACACTTAAGACAAATCTCAGACTTGGTAAACAAATTTGCACAGGAATAGATGCTTAATTTTAAAAATAAAAAAATCACACACACAAAAAGAAACTTTTTAATGTACCAGATTGGTAAAGATTAAGAAGTCTGATAATGTCCTGAGTTGGTGAAGATGTGGCAAAATGGGTGCATTTAAAAAATATTTAGGGAATTCCCTGGTGGGTCCAGTGGTTAAGACTCCCTGCTTCCACTGCAGGGGGGGCACGGGTTCGATCCCTGGTCGGGGAACTAAGATCCCACATGCTGTGCAGTGTGGCCAAAAATTTTAAAAATAAAAACATAAAAGATAAAAAAAATATTTACTTGGCACCTACTGTATGCCAAGTACTAATGATAAGTGCTACGGATACTCAGGGCAAGTGAACTGTCCACTGCAGTCAAGGGGCTAACACTATTGGAGAGCCTTTCTGGATGGCAGTCCAACAGTGTAATTAGAGAGGAGTTTGAGGATTGTGTGTTAGAGTATAAATTTTTAAGTAAGGGCTTTATAAGCAATTATACACATTTTAAAGGCTCTTTCTACCTCAACAAATAATCTTTCAACTGCCCTCTGCTGCCTAAGGGGCAAGGTGATCCCTGGCCTCTGCAACAACGTCTCAGTTAATAATGGGTATACCCTCTGACCGGCAATTCCTCCGCAGGATGTGTACCCTAATAATCTAAGAAGATGAGAACAATTACACATGTCCTAGGACTGCAGCACTGTGGATAAAAGCAAAACCCTGGAAACAATTTAAATGTTTAAACATCTTCAGTACATGCATATGATGGGATATTATAAAGTCCCTAAAAACGTTACAAGTATGTATTGCCATGGAAGAATGTTCCCATTATAAGAGAGGATGATTAAATGGTATGATTCCATTTACCTTAAAAACTACATATACACATAAGTTTACATACGCATAAAGAGTCTGGTAAGATAATAATAGAGGTTAGCTCTGGGTGAGTAGTATGGAGAAGTGTTTTACTTTGTTTTATACTTTATTACTAATAAAGTTTTATGAGCATGCATGCACCTGTTTTATAATGGGAAAAGCTATTGCCATTCTGAAGGAAAAAAAAGACAGTGACAGAGAATCAGCCACAGCTGCTGAAACAAGGTGACGATCTATAAATGAAGTATCTGTGTTTTAGAATTAGCAAAAGTGAAATCTGTTTTAGAAGCGGTTAAAGGGGCTCTGCTGGGATTTCAGTAATTGTAATATCCAGAAACAATAGCCACGTATTTAGACACAGTTTGCTTTCATTGAATCAACTAGGTTCAGCAGCAGAAATATAATTTTTTGGACTCAAAAGGATATTTAAATAGGTTATAAACATCCAGTCTCCTGAAATTTCAGCCACATTAGGAATAAACCAAACCAAGTCTAAACAATTTTTCTTAAGTACCTGGCCTTAATTCATAGCTCCGTGGCAACAGGGTCCTGACACTGTCCAAAAGCCAATGCCTGACACTTGATATATTTATTAAAAACAAAACTTTAAAGACCTGCCTGGATTTTGGTGCTGGCAGCTCCCTGAATTAACTAAAATGAGATCGATCACCTAGGAAAGGGGCTAAGAAAAGCTAACACTTACGCCAAACCCTGCACAGGCACAAAATTTCGGCTCAAATTTTATTTCGATCTCTTGAGTAACTGGAATCCTTCTGTTTTGCATTAGAATTGTCCAGACACCAAAGATTTCTTTCACTCATAATCCTTTGGGGGGTTTCAGTTATAGTTAATCACCTTCAATATGTCCAATTAAAATGAAAAATTCAGTCAAATAATTGTGGTTTGTCTACATGAAGCCAACATAAATTATTTTTCACAGTACTAACCTGCTGGGGGAAAGATTATTTTTGGCCTGAATAAGCTTTGGGGAAGATCTTCACCCAAGCCTATATCACATTCTCCCAGAAGAACCTAATTAGTAACTTATTATAGGAAAGAATATGCTTATTTTATGGGTTTCTAAATACCTCAAATCAGAAGTAGTGTATATCCCATGTATACAGGGTCCAAACTTCACAGGACAAGGTAAACTTACAACCCTAAATATAAGTTTAAAAATGACCTACACTGGGCTTCCCTGGTGGTGCAGTGGTTAGGAATCCGCCTGCCAATGCAGGGGACACGGGTTCGAGCCCTGGTCTAGGAAGGTCCCACATGCCGCAGAGCAACTAAGCCTGTGCGCCACAACTACTGAGCCTGCGCTCTAGAGCCCGTGAGCCACAACTACTGAGGCCCACGTGCCTAGAGCCTGTGCTGCACGGCAGGAGAAGCCACTGCATTAATAAGCCCGCGCACCACAACAAAGAGGGGCCCCCACTCACCGCAACTAGAGAAAGCCTGCGCACAGCAACGAAGACCCAACGCAGCCAAAAATAAATAAATAAAATAAATTTATTTGAAAAAAAAATGACCTACATTGTGGTGGTGTATGTATGTGTTTGTCAAACTCGGAGAACTCTAGGCTAAAAAGGGTTAATTTTACCATATACATGTAAAATATACCTTAATTTAAAAAATGGGAAAAAGTGACCTAGGCAACTTCATTATTTATTAGCAAGAAGCTAATTACAGATTATACAATCCTCTTGCTTTTCCTCTTCTGTTACCTTCTGCTATCTACTTTTTAAATTTATTTTATAAACAGGTAGTTCATGGATTTGTCTAAATTACATCCCTCCAGCTACCTTCTCTTTTGAAAACTTCCTGCATCATCACAATCTCTCCCCTTCTGCTGGGTCATTCTTACCAGCACATAAACATGCATTTTTTCTTTCATCTTAAAAACAAAACACAAAACAACTTTTATTAACCATACACAGCTCTCCAGCCACCAACTCTTTTCTGTTGCGCTCTACAGCAAAACTCATAAAATCTGTCAACATCTGCTGTGTCCACTTCTCCACTCTGTTTTCTTTAACCCACTCCCATTCCCGCCCCTCAGCTTCACTGAAACAGCTCTTGCCAAGATCACCTCCACGTTGCTAAATCCAATGGTCAATTCTCAGTTTTCAACTTAACCTTAACCTACCAGCCGTATCTGATACTTTTTAAAAACACACCTTCTGGGTTTCCCTGGTGGCGCAGTCGTTGAGAGCCCGCCTGCCGATGCAAGAGACGCGGGTTCGTGCCCTGGTCCAGGAGGATCCCGCGTGCCGCGGAGCGGCGGAGCGGCTGGGCCCGTGAGCCATGGCCGCTGAGCCTGCGCGTCCGGAGCCTGTGCTCCGCAGCGGGAGAGGCCACAGCAGTGAGAGGCCCGCGTACCGCAAAAAAAAATAAACAAAAACACACCTTCTTTTCAAACACTCTCCACTTGGCATCCAAACCTCCGTTCTCTCTTGGTTCTCCTCCAAACCCACTGGTTTCTCCTTCTCAGTCTTGGTGGCTGGATCCTCCTCTCTAAAACCATTCGGGAGCCCCTTACATCGGTCCTCCGACTATTCTCTGTCAACTCTTCCTCACTAGGTGGTCTGACAGCTCCCATGTATATTTCTCCAGATTAAACCTCTCGCCCAAACTTCAGATTCATGTATCCAACTGTCATTTCAAATATCTCCATTTTGATGTTTAACAGGCATCTCACACTTAACATTCTCAAAATATAATTCCTGACTGTTCCCCATCCCACCCAGAAACCTCCTTCTCCCATCTCTCTCTTCATCTCATTAAATGTCAACTCCATTCTTCAACTGTTTAGACCAAAAGAGATCACTGTTGACCTTCTCTTATAGCCTACATACAATCCATTAATAAATCCTATCGGTCCTATCTTTAAAAAATGTATCCTGAATAGAAAACAAACTAGTGGTTGCCAGTGGGGAGGAAGGAGAGGGACAATATAGGGGTGGGGGAGTGCAAGGCAGAAATTATTGGGTGTAAGATAGGCTCAAGGGTGTATCGTACAACACAGGGAACATAGCTAATGTTTTGTAGTATCTGTTCATGGAAAGTAACCTTTAAAAATTGCATATTGGGGCTTTCCTGGTGGCGCAGTGGTTGAGAAGCTGCCTGCCAATGCAGGGGACATGGGTTCGAGCCCTGATCTGGGGAGATCCCACATGCCACGGAGCAACTAGGCCCGTGAGCCACAACTACTGAGCCTACGCATCTGGAGCTTGTGCTCCGCAACAAGAGAGGCCGCAACACTGAGAGGTCCGCGCACTGCGATGAAGAGTAGCCCCCACTCGCCGCAACTGGAGAAAGCCATCGCACATAAACGAAGACCCAACACAGCCAAAAATAAATAAATAAATTTATTATTTTTTTAAATTGTATATACTAAAAAAAAAAGGTAGATGGCCAATGTAAAGAAAACAAAAACAAAAAACCAACCCCAAACAATCTATGTAGCAAGAGGTGGCTGTGTCAGAACATTGCTGGTTTACATTTATGATGGTGGTCCTTATTTTAAATTTTTACTTAGTCCTTTGCTATACGTCTGTATCCATACCCATAATAAAAATGATTTAATGTTTACAAAAAATAAAATAAAATGTTATCTGGAATATAACCACTTCTCATCCACTCCACTGCTACCACTATGATCCAAGTCACCATTTCTAGACTGAATTATTGCAATATCTTCCTGATTCATCCACCTGTCCTGCATTAGGCCCACCTCACCCCACAAAACTACTCCCAAGCCTTCCGATACAGTAGTCACTAGATCAGAGGCTGTAAAGCACGACTTTAGTAGTTAGTACAACTGAGGACGTAATTTCTAAACGTATTTAATTTTAACGAATTTAAATTTAAAAATTGAAGCAGTATAAAATATTCTCCCATTAAAAACAGCATTACTGTTTTGCTAGTACTACGTTTCACCTCAATTGTTGAAAATTTAACATCTAAACAGAAATGTGCTCTAAGTGTAAAATACAGATTTCCAAGGCTAAGTAATCAAAACCTAACTCTCTAAAAATTTGATTACATGTTCAATGATAATGTTTCGGATATTGGATTAAATAAAATCTATCATTCAAATTAATTTTACCTGTTTCTTTTTACCTTTTTAAATGTGGCTACTAGAAAATTTTAAATTATGCGACTTCCGTTATCCTACTGAACAGCACTGCTGTTCACAGCGGTCAGAGTGACCCTGCTTTGTGGAGTAATTCTCTTTCAGCTCTCCAGTGGGCTTTGCATCTCAGTCTGTGTGATGGTTTACAGAGCCCTGTGTCACCGGACCCCTCCTTTCTGACCTCATCAAATCTCTCCCTTCAATCCACTACATTCACCCAGGCCTCTTTGCTGTTCCTCAAACCATGACGAGCAAATTTCTACCTCATGGCCTTTGTCCTTAAAAGTTTCCTCTGCCAGTAACTTTCTTCCCGCAGATATCTACATGCCTTATTCCCCAGCTTCCTTGAAGACTGTGCTCAGCTGTCAGTGTATCAGAGATGGCTGATCACCCTACATCAGCACTTCTTCACTTACTATGACTTTCCACCAGAGTACTTATCTGTACATGATGTACTGCAAATTTATATTTACTTGCTTATAATCATATAAGCACCCACTCTCAGAATGTTAAGTTCTGTAAGAACAGGGGATTCGTTATCTTATTCACTGCTGTATCTCCAGCACCTAGCACAGTGCCTGGGACATAGCATAGTTCAACAAATATTTGCTGGATGGATGAATGAATGAATGAATGCACAAATACACGAATGTCTGCATGGAAGCATGTGATACAAATTCCGGAGACAGGAGTATACAGTTAAACTAAGCCTCTTCTCGTCCCCGACCACCACCTAACCATTCCCTTCCCTAGTGACAGCTACTGGTGCCAGTTCATATATAACCTTTCAGAAATACTCTAGGCATATACAAACATATATGCAATACATATCCTTTTCTCCTTACACATATGGTTTGCATATCAGTTTGCATGTTGCTTTTTTACCACTTAACAATACTATACCTATTTTAGATGTCTTTCCATACTACGTACATACATATGTAATTCTGCTTCAGTATTTACTTCGTTAGCTATGTAATACTTCTTTTTATGGCTCTAGCAGCTTATCTGAGTCCCTTAATAATGGAAAGCTTTTAGTGTTACAAACATGATTAACAGTAAAATCTTTTATTACTACAAATAATATTGCAATGACTACACATATGTCTTTACACACATTGGTTGTACCAACTGGCTGTACCAATTCACCCTCTGTTCAGAAATGTATGAAATGTATTCATTTCCACATATCCTTTCCAACTCAGTGTGTTATCAAACTTTATTGTTGTCAATCTTTAGGCTAAAAATAGTATCTCACGTTGATTTTATTTTGGTTTTATTATTATGAATAAGACTGACGTGTTTCGTTTAAAACTCATCTAAATTTTCCTTCCTGAGAATTATGACCAACTTTCTATTGGCTGTTGATGATTTGCTTTATTGGTTGACCCTCTTTAAATATCGAAGGAATAAGAGTATTCTTTGTTATACCTGCTGAAAATATTTTTCCCCGTTTGACATTTGTCTTTGGCTTTTATATACGATTTTCTTTCCACATTTTAAAAGAATGCTGTCCATCTCATAGTTCTTTCCTTTTATGACTTTAGTGCCATTAAAAAGGTCTGTGAGTCTGTTTAAATATAAAAATAAAGGAGGTCGGAGTAACTGCAAAGTTTATTTATTTATCTTCGCTTCCCACCCTGGAGCTGCACGTTATACATGGGTGTGCTATGTTTTACTCATCTTACAGGTTTGGTGTTTCCAGTTGGATATGCTGTTCTTTGAATTTAATTAGCATTCCTTACATACTAAAGACTGTATTAAACATCCCCCATGTTTTCTCATAATCCTTCGATGCCTTCATTTTAAATTTTACATCCTTGACCATCTGGAATTTATTTGATGTGAGAAGCGAATGATCCAATTTATTTTTCCTAAATGGCTACTTTTAATGAGTAATCTACTCCCCCTCCCCCACGCTAACATGAAAGTCTACCTTATTGACTTTCTCTTTGCTCCACTGATCTGCCTACTTATGTGACAGTATCACGTGCTTCACTTCATTCACAATTAACATTTCAAACAGAGAATAAGGAGACTCAGAAAAAGAAAAGTGTCAAGCATCCCTTTCCTTCCCACACTACCTTTTAATTATTTGTTAATGACTGTTAATGACTGTCATGGACTGATGACTATCCATCAGTTTCAAATACAGTACGAATGAGGTCAAGTCCCAGGTCGGTTCTGGAATAGGCCCATTCATTTTGCAAAGAGCAAAGATTCCACAACCTTCAGACTATATTTCTAATTTCAGCCAGCCATCTAGAAAGCAACATATGTCACTGAAGAGAGAGTAAAGTAGGCGGAACAATATGACGGCTCAGGGGATATCTATCACCTTTATTTGAAAAATAACTCAGGCCCAATAGATCAACAGCACTATCTTCATAAATGAAACCCATATTAATTGCTCATAATTAATTTGAAAAGACAACATATCCAACTGGAAACAGCAAATCTGTAAGATAGTAAAATACAGCACATCCATGTATAAGGTGCATGTCAGGAATGGGAACTGAAGGTAAATAAACCTTGCAGTCACCGTGACTTCATTCGGTTTTGTTTAAATATACTCAAATTTTTTTTTCTTTTAGTTTTCATTCTATTTAGAGGTTAGCTACTATAATGTGCATTACCTATATGCACCCTATAACACTGTTATGTTCTATTTTGTTGCATCTGTACTCAATCATGTTCACCAAAGTTGCCAAGATTAAATCCAAAGGCCACCATCCATTACTAAACTCTTTAACGTGGGTGACGATAATATCACTGCAAATGGTCAGGGTGAGAAACAGAAGATAAAAGTTCATAATATCTCCAAAGTATAATGGTTAAAGTGACCTCTAGAACCTCCCTCTCTGTATGTGGTTCCAAAATGGAAATCAAGTATCCTTAACGCATAGATAAAGACAGAAGATCTGAAATGCACATTCCTACATATCACAGGCATGGAAGCCAAAGCCGGGATGTTTTTGCAGCTGTCAGAGCACAGGACTTCTGTGATTTCCCCCCAGTGGACCACCTCACCAGAATCTTTCCAAAGAACCACAGAAAGGATCCCTGAAATGACCATAACAAAAAACAGTTCTACAGCCCTCAGGGTATACTCCTAATGGGTCAATAAATCTTTTACGTCAGTCTTTCCTACATACTTTCCCTAGAGGAGCAAGTCTTTTCTCTTGGCTTCCATAAGCATTTTTACTTGGAGGACACCTTTTAAAACAATTAGCTAGCTCCCTCTTTCTCTGGTATCCAGAACCATAAATGCCCCAGATTCTTCAACTTGAAAGGAGAAAAACATTTCTTTTCCATCTTCCTACATGTCAGGATTTAAACAGGGCTTCTTCATTTCTTAGATGAACTCCTTAATTCAAGCTCTAGTATCTGGAATATTATAACTGTTTTCATTTAGTTCATCAAACCTCAAAGCTAAAAGGTCTTAGGAATCATTTAGTCCATTCTCACTGGGTTTCTCTTGTAGGACCCTTCCCTTTCAATACTCTGTCGATATCCATCCAAAAACATGCATCTCATCTACAGGCTGGATCCTACTGCTTCTTCACTGGCTTCTCTATCTTTATATAAAACATGTCCTTTTGTCCTTTTTCTATTTGCCCTGCTCAGACAAGGACCATCTTTTAATTCTTGATTTTCTCATTTCTCTTCCACCTCCTTAATTAGAATTTCCCAGTTTTGGACACTCTATCTTCTGATTAATAATTGAATGAGTTCACCATATGGCCTCAAACAACTTGGTTCTTCCACGCCTTCCCAGTAATTCTTACCAAATGTGCTTAGACATAGGATACAAAGGGGGTGAACAAAAGTGGGAGAGGGCAGTGTCCCTCTTATTCAAAATACGTATTTCTGGGTTCCACTAAACACCTAAAGAAACCAGGTGGGAATGCATATTTTAAACAAGTGCCTCAGAAGATGATTAGGATCAAGCAGGACTGGGACAAGCTGCTGCAAGTGCCCCTTTCCTCTCTGTTCAAATTAAGGAAGTAATGGAGTCTAAGTAGACTTTCTACTACACTTACCTCTATTTTCATTTTAAAAAGAGAAGGGGCCAAGCGACCCTTATATTATTATCATCATCATCATTTTTGTCTCTTGTTCTTAAATGCTGTATCTTTTCAATGTTTAGCCTATTTTCAACCACTACTTTTAGCACCATCACCACAGCCAACACACTTGCCAGATGGCACACAGACGCTGTCCGCATGCCTAGAAAAAGAGTGTGAACAGAAAGCAGCACATTTTATCTGGTACCAAGAGCCACTGAATGGCTAGAGGAGATCAACGCAGCTGGGCGCAACCACAAGGGTTGGAACTGATGAGCATTACAACACCCAAAGGCACTGAATTGGAAATCACTCTCAAGAAGAAGCCCACTACCCTCTGAGACGGTACCCTGCCCCAGACAGTGTTAACAAATAAATCATTTTAAATTTACAGTCAAGAGAAGCTATTTTTCTAGTATTTACAAAAGGTGGTAATGACTACAGACAGATCCAGAGTTTAAAAGGTGCGTTCTTAAAATAAATTTAAAACTTTAGGACACAAATTCAAAAAGACCAAAGACCACCCATGAATCAGAATTTCAAAGGCAGTTCTTTTCCTTAGCAAATAAGAAAAGGGATCATTATATTCCATAGGTCATGCTAAGTAGCTCATTCAAAATTGCATTGTTACCAACTTCGTATTTCAATAATATGTTCCACTGAGAGCTATTACTGAAGCTACATTTAAACCATACTGTCAAGAGCAGGAAATCTTAGACACCAGTATCAACAAACGCTTTTGTACTAAAATCCTGCCCATTAAAAGATTCTGCTAGGGCTTCCCTGGTGGCACAGTGGTTGAGAGTCTGCCTGCCGATGCAGGGGATGCGGGTTCATGCCCCGGTCCGGGAGGATCCCACATGCCACGGAGAGGCTGGGCCCGTGAGCCATGGCCGCTATTATAAATAAGTTCTACTGGGTCTACTTGGCAAACAGTAAGTGCTCAGGTAGAAGTCTCTTCATCTTTCTGTCAGAGAAATTGCCAAGAGAGCTGCCAAACTTTGCAAGAGAGAGCCAAATGCCGAAAACAAAGCCCCCTACTGATATCTCCAGCTTTGGAGTCAAGACCCAAAAGTTCACTTGAAAACTGGTTGCTTAAAACTTGGTAGAAAGGAAGAATGCTATTACACCATCGGTTCCTGGAGCCACTTGCAAAACAGAGTTAGCTCATAATACACTTAAGGCACAACACTCATACCTGCTCCTAAACAATGGCGTAAAAGGTTTTCTTTTCAGAAAAATGTAGGTGTCTGGCAAATCTTCCGACTTCCACACCAGAAATGAGAGATTTCTAGGTCACCGTCAATAGTTTCTAACTGCATTAAAATATGTAAGGCAGAGAGAACGTCTACATCGGTCACTCTCTGGGTATTCTGAATTGGAGAAAAATGAATAGGGAAGGCTCAGATTGCCCCAGACATCAATTTTTGCTAAAGAGTTCACATATAAGGCATGAACCACAGGTACTTCACTCCAGAAGTCTTCTTTCAGCCAATATATTGCTCTTAAACTGAAGGGTTAACAGTCTCAATTACTTCTGCACCATTGTTAATGATGCTGTAACGTACTGTCATGCCTACATTTACGATCATAAGTGACACACTTTTTTTAATATAAATTTATTTATTTTATTTACTTTTACTTTTGGCTGCATTGGGTCTTTGTTGTGGTGCCCGGGGCTTCTCACTGCAGTGGCTTCTCTTGCTGTGGAGCACGGGCTCTAGGCACACGGGCTTCAGTAGTTGTGGCACGTGGGCTCAGTAGTTGTGGCTCGCGGGCTCGAGAGCACAGGCTCAGTAGTTGTGGCGCAGGGGCTTAGTTGCTCCGTGGCATGTGGGATCCTCCCAGACCAGGGCTCGAACCCGTGTCCCCCTGCATTGGCAGGCGGGTTCTTAACCACCGCGCCACTGGGGAAGCCACTGACACACATTTTTGATAACTGCAATCTATGATGCTGTCAAAGTTATGTTTCACATGTGAGGTCACCAAGTTTTTTTTAGGACTGTCTATTCCATCAAAACTATACATTCTTTGGTCAAAATTATAAAAGTTCTTACTCTAATCAAACCTATAACTTGGTAAATCCACTTTAAACTCCATGTAAGTTGGCTATCTTAGAAAAAAATTCAAATGCGCCATACTGCTATTCCTTAAAAAAGCAAAATGTACACAGATCGATTTTAAACTCAATTCAAACAATGATCTGAAAAGTTTTGAAATCTCTAAATTCTATTGTCATTATTTGAAGCAAAGAAAATCTTCAGGGAAGCCCACAGATCCTAGCTCAGAGCAAGAGACATTTTTAATAACCTCCTTGAATCTTGCTATCTTTCCCAGTCCTTTCCTTAGACCAACTAAACATTTAGAAAATCGTTTAACATTTGCTCAATATGCAAATTTTGAACTACGGTTCAAAGAAGTTTTTGGCTATTATATGTTATTACTAACTTTACAGTGTAGAGTAGGGCAAAATTTAATAAGTGCCTAATATGTGAAAGATCTAGCGCTCAGCACTGGTTTTCTAAGAGCTAACTTTAAGAAATACATAAAGTTGTAATGTATATAAACACACAGTATACGGGAGCACAGAACTTCTCTACATGTTACTTGTAAAAGGATAGATTTTTACTTTACTCATTATGAACTCCACGAATTAAAGAACTATTTTTTGACTGCTTTCATTACATGCATATCACGTCCAAGCTCTTCTTATTCTTTTCAGCAGATAAACATTCCCCTCCTTCCATTAGCTTACTTACTATCTTTTTTTTAAAGAGGGAAACTGCAACACATCATTTCAATTAAACTCAAAATATTTCTCCCACATTTCTTATTCAAAGATCTTTAGAAATAAGTCTCATGGCTTCACACTGAAGATAAAATAGTCTCTCACTAAATGCAAATGATGTTTCATACTGCAATTTCATTTTGAGCCTTAATACCTATTGTGTAATTACAAACTTTTGCTACCTAAGTATTCCTTATATATTTTATAGCGGCTTCGCTTTTTTCCTAGTATTCTTTATGACTTAATAATCATTTTCTCCATCACTTAAAGGCACTAAAATTAGCTTTCTCACATTTCCACTAATTACACATAAAATTTTTAAGATTAAGAAAAGCCTCTTCAAAAAGTATGTTACTCAGAATATGTTACTCTATACTGTTTCTCAAATCCTGAATGTAAAAGAATAAATTTGAAATGACTAATTTTCTTTATTCACTGATTAAGTCAGATTTATGGCCGCCCCTCCCGTTTCCAGCTACTGTGAATTTTGAATGAAACAACCTCAATTGTAACAGAAGAAACATCTGTTGCTTTTTCTCTTCATCAGGGCTTTCCCAACTGAAAGAAAGCCTCTCTGCCTGACCTCCTCTCCCACTCCTACTCCCCCTCCCCCCGACACTAAGTTCCTTCAAACTTTTTTTTAAAGTACATGTATGATTGAAAATTGTACCGTGTCCATTTAAAATGTCATAGTTTACCTAGAGACATTCACTTTACTACAGTTCAAATAATGCGTAAATGTTATTTACATACATCACGAAACCAGAGATGTTACTGGGAGACTATCAATTATAACTAAAATACAGGCTTCAAGAGTATACTTGAAGCGATCAGCTCAAGTTGTCACACATTCCAGGCTCACGTAGTTATTGTCTATGGTAAAGATTTTCTTCACAGGATCCAGATTCATATAGGATCTTGCACTCTATATTTTCTTTGCCAATCCAACGCGAACATAATGGCAGTCACTACCCCAAGAGGCAGACACCAAATGGTGCCACCCAAACTCTCACACTGTGCCTCATAATAAACCATAAAGCAGTGGAATGCACCGGCCCCTTTATGAGCAAACAATGCCTGAGCTTCATTAGAATACAGCTGACATTTTCAAAGCACAAATACTTTGAAGAAAAATGTACTAGGAAAAAAAGAGAATGAAACAGCTATAAAAGCTGAAATGTTTTTGTACGTGTCAGGTTTATTTCAAAGATCCTGAGGAAGCATATTTTGCTGTTGACAATTTCAAAGTTTTCGTAAATGGGAAAAAAAAATGTAGAGGCAAAGCTTATTTTATTAACTACTGGAAAGAAATGAAAGTAAAAACTCACATCTGAACTGCACTCACAAGTAAGAACCACGAAGTACCTTTAATATTATTCATTTCTTTAACTGCTTCTTTAGTTCTTGCACGGAGAAAATGGAGCTCCAGAATTATCTTTATATTTAAATTGATTTATATAAGTAACAGTGATAAACTAAGCTTACTCTACCCCTCCCCCCCACCCCAACCCCCATACCCTGTAGCTTTCCTGTCTGCAACAAGCAAGGACGTCTTGAATTCAGCGTGCTCCAGGCTATTTATCAATTTAACACTGCTGCTGTTGAAAGAATATAAAATAAACCCTGTAAAAACGCACCCAGCAGTAAGAAACAAAATGATCTCTCTTACCTGGTCTAATGAAGCATGCCTCTCACTGCAGTACCAACAACACTCTACAGTCTTTGTTACCATTCAGTGGAAACTTGAGACTGTGTCAGACATGAGCAATCGAGCTCAGAAACACTCAATTTAAAATACTTCTCAGTAAAACTAAAAAGATGCTCAAGAAAATAGTTTCGTTACTAGCTTTTAAAAGACATATGAATACTGTCTAATGCAACAAAGACACTTAAAAACGAACAAAGTACAGGTCTTACTGACTGTTTTAGAAATAGGCTTAAAATAAAAGTGGTGAAACAATACAATGCCTAACTCCACCCTAACATTTTTCTAAAAATAACTTGAATTTTAACTGGCTAAAAACCAAGATGGAACTTACTTATGAAACCTGCATATTTCGAATTATACATGTCAGGGTATCTGCGGGCTCCGAAGCAGTCACAAAGCAGGAGACCTCAGTGCATCTTGAAAGCAGAGCAAAAGCACCATGAGTTTCAGAGGGAAAAAAAAAAAGGAGGAGAAACTCTTGAAAAACTAGTCAGGCTTTTCAACCTGTAATAACTGTCCAGCTCCTCTGG
Source organism: Neophocaena asiaeorientalis asiaeorientalis (assembly GCF_003031525.2). NCBI lineage: Eukaryota > Metazoa > Chordata > Mammalia > Artiodactyla > Phocoenidae > Neophocaena > Neophocaena asiaeorientalis. The sequence goes on from NW_020175528.1 coordinate 2,728,097, forward strand.
GAGGAAAAAAAAAAGTCCTGGTTCTGCCCCCTGAGATAGGAGGCTATGCTTCAATGCCAAAATGAATGACAGGCCCATTTCTGATATCAACAAAGAGCAGCTTAGTGGTGCTCGAATTTTTTTCACTTTCCCACACAGTTAGAAGTTCTAACTTTTTCAGGTTAGTACCTTTGTATCTAGGGTTAAGTACCTTTCTCCATTTTCTCGAGAGAACCCAATTATGTTGTCCTAGTTTTTTAAATGATTAATTAAAAATACATACCTAATTATCTTACTTGGTTTTTCTTAGGCAGGAAGCTGAACAAAAGATGACCTATTAAATTCCTTTCCAAATCTAACCTTTGCGATATCAGATTACCATATGACTAATTATTAATATTAATAAGCTGTTCCTGCATCCTGACAATGGGCCCCAAGAGAAAGAAAAAGTAGGTAACAAACATAAAAATAAGGTAAAGGAGACTACAAAATTTTCAACCAGCTCGGTGTAAAGATCATTTATCAAAGTACATGTCTCTGATTATACAAATTCAAAACAATAAACGCTTCAGTCAACGGACATATGAGCCAAGCACTATTTTGGGCTCCGTGGATACAGCAGTGAACAAAAGCCAAATGAAAATCCCTGCCTTCAGTGGTTTATATCTCAGTTCCCTGAAAGTGTAACTCTCCTGGATGAATAAGGTACCTTTCCTTCTTTGATTAGGTACCACCTAATCTGAAATATTCCTCTCTGAAAGTATGTCTTGACAACAGCTCCAGCAGGGCAAGGATCTTGAGCTTGGTTTAGTGCTGTATCCCCAGTGGCTAAAACAGAGGCTGTTAGACACCCCAATAAACATATACTGAATGAAACAGATCAAACAGAGCTTTTTCTTAGTCAAGTTTTTCTTTGTAAACAGACTATGTACCACATATTACACTTATATACACACAGAGATATGTCGAAAATAATATAGCATAGGGTATAAATTAAATTGAGCTGCAAGTACATATTAGCTTAAAATTGAAAATACAACCTCTATGGCTCTGTATCTTTTCAGATTCTAAAATCTGTTTTCAATATCAAATGAGGTCACTATAATATCTGAGTAAAGGAATCAGTTAAAATTCTATACACTAAGGTTTTGTGGACTATCAGTTTTCAGAGGAGTTTTTAATAAAAAAAGAAGAAACTTGAAAATTACCCAGCATCCAATCAGTTTTGTGTATTAAAATCTAACATGGTTACATCTGTTTATATACCCACATTTGGAAATAATTTTAATCTCCCTATCCTGCTTCTCACCATTCTTGATCACCTTACCAGAAACCACACAGAGTAAACATGCACATACCTCTAACCTGTGAGGTTAGCCAGAAGTGATCGCTCGTGTCACCCAAGGCCAGGATATTCAGGGTCTAGATATTGTCATACCTACTCTGCTACAGTCTTAAAAGGAAATTAAACTTTCTAATACTCAGGCACTGCGATCCTACTACTTCTAGTAGTAGGAAGTAGGCAGGGCATCCCCTCCCCCGCCCCCAGGGCTGGACAGTGATTTACATGTTCAAATATTCTACCTGGAATAGTTAGTATGTATTCTAACAATAAATTAACAGTAACCCAAGGTCAGGAAGACATTGTGATGACTGAGGTCAAGTAATGAATAAAATAACATTGGGCCAAAGTAGGATTCCATTGGTCCTGCAGGAGCAATGTTTTTTCTCCCTAACCATCATTCATCTTTCCTTCAACAAATACTTATTGAGCACCTACTATGCATCAGGCACTGAGCTAGGCAGCAAATTGACCTGCTCCTTATTGTCTGCTCCAGAGATCTGACCTTAAGCCCTTCTCTACCATGTTTACTTGTCCCTGTTTCCCTTCCTTGCCAGTGCCCCCTTTAAACTCCCAAATTCTTCATTCACATTCACACTGCTCTTCAATCTACTCCCAAGCCTTTCTCAGCAGGCAGCTTGATCACTACCTTCTGTATGCCTTCATGAGTGTACGACACATTGTGGGGAAGTTCATGAGTCTTCCCACTGGCATAATAAAATGCATCTTATGTAGGTTCTCCCAAACAATTTCTCCTTAATCTTAGATAGAAAATCTACTTAAGGGAATTCCCTGGCAGTCCGGTGGTTAAGATCCTGCACTTCCACTGAAGGGGGCCTGGGTTCGATCCCCAGTCAGGGAACTAAGATCTTGCAAGCCACACAGAGTTGCCAAAAAAGAAAGAAAGAAAATCTACTTAAGCATTATATTATTTACAACTACTGATTATCTAGCAAACACCAAAGGGGACAAGCCATTCTCTTCCCCAAGTTTATAAGCTAACTTATTTGGACTAGGGTTTGCTATGTCTATTGGCCATCTGACCAAAGATTAACCATATTTTACAGATACATTTGTGATTCTATAGGCAGAAATTACACTATGATAGCACAATAATAGTTTTTACTTGCCCCATGCCTGCTAAATATAACTATCTACCAGATCCATATCATGAGGTACATACTTATTCACATTTCCAAGTAAAATGTCTAATCTCCCTGATGAGGGCTATGCCTAAAGCAAAGAGTTCCTGCTACTACTTGCATGGGTAAGTGTCGGTTTCTTTAAAATATCATATAGTATTTTTCTGTGCACTCTCGTGTTTATTGCAGCATTATTCACAATAGCTAAGACATGGAAGTAATCTAAATCCAAACTTCCAGCTATAAGATGCATAAGTTCTGAGAATCTAATGTATAGCATCGTGACCACAGTTAACTTCACCTTTGCACCTCCTCTTCCTCTACCTTTTAAATGTAGACATCTTTCAAGGTTCTGCCCTTGATGCTCGTTTCTCCAAGATTTATATTTCCTCTTTGGAGGACATTACCCATTTCTATGGCTTTGTCACCTCTATGTAGACGACTACAAAAATGTATACTTCTAGTCTTGGGCTTCTCTGCTCTAAACTCTCATTGCAATGGCCTATTGGACATCTCTGTCTACAAGTCCCACGACGTCAACGCAACTTCTGCAGGATTGAGCTCCACGTCTACTGTCCCAAAGCAGCTCACCCTCCTACATTCCCCATCCTTGTTACAGGCATCATCATCCTGAAAAGAAAGTGATTTTCTATTCTTGCCTCTTCCTCACCATCCAAATGACCACATTGTTTCCAGTTGCTTTTTTTTTCTAAAACACACATCATTTCCCTATTTAAAAAACAAAACAAAAGAAATAAGAAATACAACTTTTGATGACCTCCTGATGGCTAGAGCTGCACTATCAACATTGGTAGCCTTAGCCATATACGGCTATTTAAATTTAAACTGATTAAATTTAAATAAAATTAAAAATTCAATTCCCAGTTGCACTAGACACATGTTAAGTCCTCAACATGTGGCTAACAGCTTGCAGATACAGAACATTTCCATCATCACAGAAAGTGCTATTAAACATCTTTGGTCTAGACAATAACAGCAAACGACCTAAGACTGCTGTCTAAATTTTCCTCAATCTGGCCCCTTTCTAAACTTCTACCAAAATCCCTTTGCGTGCTTTAGTCACAGCTGAATTAGCGGAGCCGAATGAATCAAGGCGAAGGCTTTCCAGGATGAGGGAGGCATTTGCCAGTACCTCAGAGAAGGATCTATGGAAAGGGAAGAGACCAAAGGCGCTAGAGAGGACAGCCATAGTTCACTAAAGCCCTCACAAGTTAGGAAGGGACAGAACTTTAGACCAAAGATTTTCAGCCCTAGAGAAAGAATATGTTACAGTGGAGAAAGCATGAGTATTGGTGAATCATTTAAATATAAGAGAGTAAATGATTTGCCACTAATCTAGTAAAAAGTAAAGTCAAGATTTGGCTGTAGGTTTTCTGACTCTGATGTCTGTACTCTTTTCATTAGAATATTCCTAAATCATCAAAGGGTTGGGGGCGGGGTTGGAGGGTGGGATTGGAGGGTAGGTGAGGGTATGTTATCCACTTATCTCTTTAAGGCCACACTGTTCACTTTGTAATAGACTCTGCCCTAAGCGGCAAGAACTTTAGCTTTCAAACTTCCTTACCTTTTCAGAAACTTTAATTTTTCCCTCTTCACTGAGTTCATCTTAACGTTTAAGATGCAGAGATCTTTCCTTTCTAACTGCTGCCCAACTAAAAACATCCTCCTTTCCGTCTGACGGAATTTTTTGAAAGTGTGATATCCATAGCTGCTCTCTCACCTTTTTACAAACTATTAATTATATTTCAATTCTTAAAAAAAGCACCAAGTACCTCCTACATGATACCTACTGTACTAGGCACTAGGGATATAAAAATAAAGGGCAGAGTCCTTAGCCTCAAAGAAACGACCCAATTTGGCTTCTCTCCAAGTGCCCAAATGAAACTCTACTGTCTAGAGTAGACAAGGAGCTCTACTTGGAAAAATCAATGTACACTCATGCTCCATAACCTTGCGAATTTGACCTTGCTGACCTCACAAATCTCACGTTCTTAATACCATTAAAATTATCCTCTCTTGGCTTTTGTAAAGATTTTTTTGTAAAGACTCTTCTCTGTTTCACTCCAACCTTCTAGGCTGGTTCCTTTTATTTTTTTCTCATTACCTGTATTCTAAATGGCTCAACCACGGCTCTCTGTTCTTACTATATTTTTGTTTTAGAAGGTGACTGGCCACACAATTTATTACCCACACTGGGTTAACCATTGAGAGTTAAAGGAGGCACACTATTAATAATTATACTGGGATACAACTGAAGCAGTTTGGAAAAACCGGATCATATGGATTCCTGCTTAAAAACCTTCAGTGGTTCCCGTCTCCAAATCCTTAAGCATACAAAAACCTATTTAGAACTAACTGTCTCTTGTAGATTAAATGCACACCTTTTTTATGGCCTTCAACCAGTCCGTAGAGTACACTCAGACTACATTACATCCAGTGGAGAGTCTCACTTGATTTCTTCCCCATTCAACAGAAATCTCATTACTTCCCCCCTGTCAATAGTGCCCAGAAACTAAGAAGCCCAATAATTCTGATGAGAAAATGGAGGTTTACCACATCAAATAACTTGTATAAATGCTACAAAATGGTAGAACTATGATTCTAATCCAGTTCTTAAAGTCCACACATTTAAAGTCTATGGATAGTAATCAGAGATATAAATTCAATGAGTAGATGTAATCAAAAGGCTTACTAAGGGCTTCCCTGGTGGCGCGGGGGTTGGGAGTCCGCCTGCCGATGCAGGGGACGCGGGTTCGTGCCCCGGTCCGGGAAGATCCCACATGCCGCGGAGCGGCTGGGCCCGTGGGCCATGGCCGCTGAGTCTGCGCATCCGGGGCCTGTGCTCCGCAACGGGAGAGGCCACAGCAGTGAGAAGCCCGCGTATCACACACGAAAAAAAGGCTTACTAAAATCTAGTATTGTTCTTTATGTCAAATATTAGTTCATTAATGCCAATTAAACTATTCCAGATGAGAAAAAAATAAAGTCATTTCAGTTCCCCTGCCTAAAAACCTCTGATGGTTCCGTCATCAAATAAATCACACTACACCCTTAATGATCAGATCCCAAATTGCTTTTCAAGGTCTATTTCCCACAACTCCAGAGGCATGAATTATTTACCATTCCCTGAGCAGCCCATGACCTTACTGTTAAGCTCTCAATATTCTTCACCTGGTAAACTAGAATTCCTCCAAAACCATAAAATGTTACCTCCTCAATTAAGATATTCCCAATTCCCTAAAGCAGACCTGGTCTTATTTTAAGTTCCCATATTCCTATTTCCACATCATATTCCTTTGTAAGTTACATGTCTGTGAATTCCTCCACAACAGGTTTTTGGCTCTCCAGCCCTCCCATTCCATCCCTGTACCCTTCCTGTCTAAAAAACCATCTCCTATGCAGTATATATTCAAACAATACCTATTAAACAAATAAATGAATGAATAAGTGTCCTTTACTGATCAAATACCTTCAGTCGCTTCCCATCTGTTAAAAGAACTCCACTGACAGCAGAAGAAATTTTATCTGCTTTTGCCCGATTTCCAGACTCTTAATGATTAGACCCAGATGAATTTTTATAATAACTTTCCATTACTAATTACCATCAACTAGCTGTCCTCTCCGTTAGTAATCCACAATTTTCTGTAATAGTTTTCCAAACATGCCAGAGATATTGCTGCCGTTCTGTCCTAAAAATTCATGTTGGAAAGAGGATTCTGAGAAGATGCCAGAATAGGAAGCATCAGGAATCCATCTATTCACCTAGGCAACAATTGCACTGGCAGAATCTGTCTCATACAACTCTTCTGAAACTCTGGAGTCTAAGGAAGTCTTGCAACTTCCAGAGGAAGGCCTGGATGGTAAATTTCAGCTAATTTTGGTCAATTTATAGCTGATGGTGCCGTAGTAGCTACCCCTCCCCCAACCCCAGCCATGTGGCTGGCAGCTGTACACTGTTCCTGGAGCAGTTTGCACACAGCATGTGGGAGCCAGGGTGGGCAAAAAGGGCCCGGTCTCCAAATATCAGGCATCCGTGTCCTGGTTGGGGACTGCTGCTTCTGCTCACAGAGGTGCAGACAAAGAAGTGGGCAGCACTGCTGTTGTAACTCCTCACATCGTTCCACCCAGCCCCCCGCCAGCCCCCCTCCAGCTGAAGTGACTTCCAGGGGATTGAAAGGACTCCTGGCCTTCCCTCCCTCCTTCATTTTTCTCTTTTTACCCTTTCCACAGCCAGACGTTAAAGACTAGGACATTGCATATCTGGGAAAATTAGAAAGTGACCACACACGCCCAGGGAAAGGCTCAGAAAAGACCTGAGCAGACCTTAAGTTTACACCTCAGGCTGATCCTTGGCACAGTGACAGCCCACAACAATTTTTTTTTTTTTTTAAATGAACAAAGCCAGTTAACAAACAACAGCAAACCTTGGGGACGAGGGAAATTCTGATTTCCAGAGTTACTACGTTATTAGATCTACACACCCAGTTTTCAACAACGAAAAATCACAACAGGAAATTATGGCCAACTCAAGGGGAAAAAAGAAATCAGCAGAAACTGTCTCTGAAAAAGTCCTGATGGCAGACGTATCAGACAAGGCTTTAAAACGACTGTCTTAAAGATGGCTCCACATTATGAATATATTCAGTGCCCCTGAACTGCATCCTTAAAAATGACGAAGGCTGTGAATTTTGTTAGTTGTATTTTACAGCAATTTTAAGAACCGAAAGAAAAAAAAAACTCACATAGGAGTGGGCACAAAGGGTATATGGGAAACAGCTGTATCTTTTGCTGTGAACCTAAAACTTTGCTAAAAATATATACACTGTGTATTTAAAAAGTATACAACAGGACTTCCCTGGTGGCGCAGTGGTTAAGAGTCCACCTGCCAATGAAGGGGACACGGGTTCGAGCCCTGGTCCAGGAAGATCCCACATGCCGCGGAGCAACTAAGCCCGTGCGCCACAACTACTGAGCCTGCGCTCTAGAGCCCATGAGCCACAACTACTGAGCCCACGTGCCAAAACTACTGAAGCCCACGCACCTAGCGCCCGTGCTCCACAACAAGAGAAGCCCCTGCAATGAGAAGTCCACGTGCCACAACAAAGAGTAGACCTCGCTCGCCGCAACTAGAGAAAGCCCGGGCTCAGCAATGAAGACCCAATGCAGCCAATAAATAAATAAAAATCTTACTTCAGCCACTTACTAGCCACATGACTTGGGCACCTCATTTAACATTTTCAAGCCCCCATTTCCTCATCTATAAAACGATACATTACAACTATCAATAAATGTTTTTTACTCTAATATAGATGTAAAGAAAAAAAAAATCTGGATCATGAATGCCATTCTGACCAGAAGACTAAAAAGGAAGAAGATTATCAAACCTCAATAAATATTCTCTAAAACACAATCATGACTGCATAATATTCCACTGTGTGGATGTATCATATTTTATTTCCTTATAAATGGATATTTCCACAGTTTCCATATTTTTGCATGAATAAACTATTATGTAATAAGCACTTCTACACTCAAATCTTTTTCTTTTCTAATGACAAAATCCTGGAACGGTTTCCACTGGGTGAAAGACTGTAAATTACTTTAAGGGGTTTGATGGGTATTACCAATCTTCTCACAGAGTGCTTGTACTGATTCACACTCCTAATAGAAGTAGGTAAGAAGAAATGAATAACCAGGATAACAAGAAGTGGCTATGAAATGAAGATAACCAACTTTTCTTACCTTTGCCAACACAGGTCATAATCTTAAGAAAGTCTTTGTTAATTTGATAGAGGCATAAGATTTTGTTTTTAAACAGCTTTTTACATGATGTCCAAAATACTACACATGTACAATGCAGAAAAATTATAAAATATATGAAAGCACATAGGAGAAATTTAAAATCATCTATAATTCAAACACCCAGAAATAATTATAATTAATGTCTTATATACATATATCGATTCCTTTTCTATGCTACATATTTTTCATTTTCTAAAAAAGCAAGGGGGGAAATCATACTGTATATGCTGGCTTAACTTTTTGAACTTAATAAACTGCTTAGTTTATAATATCTATAGAATACCACCATACAACAGTGTCACAATATACTCATTTATCACACTGCTTCCAATGTTTCATTCTTATCAACAATGCCATGGTAAACATTCTCTGTTAAAATCTTCCCACAGATCTTTCTTTAATTAGGATAAATCCACAGAAGAAAAAATGTTGAGTCAGAGGTTGCATATTTTTAAGATTTTTGATAGGTACTGAGCAAATTATCCTCCAAAGAGGTTGTATCACTCTATAAGTTCCCATAATTTCCTCTACCTCCCCAAAGTGAGTATTAACAAAAAACTCACTTTGCTAATATGACTGGCAAACATCGGCTTTGTCAGTTAAATTTGCATTTTGATTACTGGTTAATGGAATATATATTCATATTTTTATTATCCATTTGCATTTCTTCTGTGAATTTCCCACTCTGCTGCCCCGTTTTTTCTTGTAATGCCAATATTTAATTTATATAGTTGTATGACATTTAGCTATGGTGTTTACTAAGCCTCCTTTGGTCTCTGATCTGCCTTGTTTTTGAAGATCTTGACAGTTTTGAGGAGTACTGATCAGGCATTTTGTAGAAAGCCACTCAATCTGGGTTTTTCGGATTTTTTTTTTTCCTCGTTGTTAGGCTAGGGTTATGGGTTATTAGGAGGAAGATCTCTTCACATCATATCGAGGACACATGCTATCAGAATGACTTATGACTATTAACGTTAACTTTGAGGATCACCGGGACAAGCTGGTGTTTCTAGGCTTCCCCACTATAAAGTTACTTCTCCCCCCTCCCCATATAGACACAAGTCACTCTTTGGAAGCACTGCAATAAATGTAGCCCACACTCAAGGAGAGGTTGGAGGTTAAAGCTCTACCTCCTTGAGCGGGGAGTACCTACATAAATTTTTTGGAATTCTGTACGGGAGACTTGTCTCTTCTCTGCCACTTATTCAGTCACTTATTCATATGACTATGTACTTGTTTATTTTTATTTTATACTTTAGGTTAAAATCCAACATTACGTTATTTATTTTGTTGCTCAAACTGCTCCAGTTTTGGCCCCTGGGATCTTTTTCAGGTTGGCTCCTGTGTTGCTTTGGCATGTTCCACTTTTTTTTTAGTATTTCCTTACTTTCTGATACCATGTTCATTTTGTATATTTCCTGTGCAAACATAGATTAGCTATTTTTCCAAGGAGTCCTGGATGCTTTTATTGGAGAACGGTATTAGACACCAAGATCTGGGCAGTGAGTGACATTACTGGCTTTTAAAAACTCTAAAAATATTTGATTGAAATGGCATTACATAACTGTTATTTGCTTTGGAAGGAACTGTCAACTTTAAAATACTTATTTTTCTCTGCTAGGAATATGGAATAACTTTCATTTATTGAGTTGTTAAAAGACAAGACTTGCCTTGTAGTAAGTTGTTTCTCAGCATAATAAAACAATTGCTTTTCTGTATATCACAGCAATGATAGTAATTTATATATCATTAGTATTTCCTCCATCTGCTAATGCAAATATTCCAGATCCTACAAAGTCTCCAACAGCCCGTGGGATTTCTGTGAGCCTTTAGAGGAATGAGCCTCAGCCTTGGCGGCACACTAGAATCACCTGGGAAACTTAAAAATCTCATGTCTAGTCACATCTCAAACCAATTCCGTTGGAACCTCTGAGGGTGGGAAGTACTGTTCTAAAGGTCTCTGGTGATTACAGTGTGTATCTTAGCTAGAGAAACACCACCTCGGTCTGTTTCACGGCCTCAATGAAAGCTCATTTCCAGTAAGTACTGCTGAGCAATGCTGCCTGCAGTAGGCACAGATCACCTCCCCCTTCCTCTGCAGAAACACTGGGCATCCATAAAATGCCAAGCTTCAAGTTTTGCCTTTTTTGAAATAAGGAAGAATATTTTGCTCCCTTACTAGACTGCCGTGTAAGAGATACACATAAGCAGCACTGCCTGTGTCTTAACAAGATGATTCTTGTTCAATTATGTTTTAAAAGATAACTGTTTTGTTGTCTTCATGAAAACCATACCCACCCTATTCTCATAGGATTCACACATGAGTTGAATAGGTCTGGCCATAAGACAAAACTTAGTCATTACCACCATGCACTATTCAGAATCATTTCCCCTTTCCAAAGACCAAGATTTTTCTTAAAGGTTCAACCTCTTTTTCCCTCTGAGATACGATGAACATAATCGTGGCAACATCAAAACCCTCACCCAGCTCAACCCCTGACTGACTGACTCAATCCCACAGACAATTGCCCCATGAGAAGTAGAAGTGTGCCCATTTCCATGTATAAATGCTACTTATTTCAAGCTCTACTATGCTTCTGTACAAGGCGTCTGGCATTACATTAAATTTCAACCTGGATGTTGAAAATATCAGACAGGGGCTTTAAAATAACTATTTAAACTTTCTCATTATTAGACTGGAAGAAAAATTTTTTCCTATCTTTCGTCTTTAATCCCTTGAAAAGATAATTGAGAGTCTAAACCAGAACACTAATAACATATTACAGGGCTTATAACTATGTAAAAATAAAACGTATGCTAACAATAGCACAAAAGAGGAGAGAGGAAATGGAAGTATACAAGATATGGTATAAATTCTTTGAAAGCAGACTGTAATAACTTAAAGATGTACACTCTAGGGCAAACCACATTAACAAACTGAAGAACAAAAATCATATGATCATCTTAATAGATGCAGAAAAAGCTTTTGACAAAACTCAACATCCATTCATGATAAAAACTCTCATCAAAGTGGGAGGGAACATATCTCAACATAATAAAGGCCATTTCTGACAAACCCACAGCTAAAATCATACCCAAAATCAAAGGTGAAAAGCTGAAAGCCTTTCCTCTAAGATCAAGAACAAGACAAGGATGCCCACTCTCACCACTTTTATTTAACATAGTAGTGGAAGTCCTAGTCAGAGCAATCAGACAAGAAAAAATAAAATAAATAAAAGGAAGCTAAATTAGAAAGGAAGAGGTAAAACTGTCAGTTTGCAGATGTCATGACACCATACATAGAAAACTCTAAAGTTGCCACTAAACAACTTTGAACTCATCAATGAATTTGGTAAAGTGGCAGGATACAAAATTAATATACAGAAATCTGCTGCATTTATATACACTAACAATGAACCATCAGAAGAGGAGAAATTAAGCAAAAAAAAAATCCCATTTACCATTGCATCAAAGAGAATAAAATACCTAGGAATAAATTTAACTAAGAAAGTAGAAGAACTGTACTCAGAAAACTACAAGACACTGATGAAAGAAATTGAAGACAACACAAACAGATGGAGAGATCACTTTGTTCACTGATTGGAAGAATTAATATTGTCAAAATGAACATATTACCCAAGGCAATCTGCAGATTCAATGCAATCCCTATTAAAATACCCGTGGCATTTTACACAAACTAGAATATTCCTAAAAGACCCCAAATAACCAAAGCAATTTGAAAAAGAACAGAGCTGAGGTTATCATATTCCTTGACTTCAGACTATACTACAAAGCTACAGTAAACGAAACAGTATGGTACTGACACAAAAACAGACTCATAGATCAATGGAACAGAATAGAGAGCCCAGAAATAAACTCACATACTTATGGTCACTTAATCTATAACAAAGGAGGCAAGAATGTACAATGGGGAAAAAAAGACAGTCTCTTCAGTAAGTGGTGCTGGGTAAACTGGACAGCTACATGTAAAAGAATGAAATTAGAACATTTTCTTACACTGTGTACAAATATAAGACCTGAAACCATTAAACTCCTAGGAAAAAACATAGGCAGAACACTCTCTGTCATAAATTGTAGTAATATTTTTTGGATCTGTCTCCTAAGCAAATGAAACAAAGTAAAAATAAACAAATGGGACCTAATTAAATTTAAAAGCTTTTGCACAGCGAAGGAAACCATCAACAAAACAAAAAGACAATCTACTGAATGGAAAAAAATATTTGCAAATGATACAACCAATAGGGGTTAATATCTAAAATATAAGCAGGTCATACAACTCAATATCAAAAAAGCAAAAAAACCCAATCAAAAAATGGGCAGAAGACCTGAATAGATATTCTCCTAAAGACATACAGATGGCCAACAGGCACATGAAAAGATGCTCAACAATGCTAATCATCAGAGAAATGCAATCTAAATCACAATGAGGTATCACCTCACACCTGTCAGAATGGCTATTGTCAAAAAGACCACAAATAAGAAATATTGATGAGGATGTGGAGAAAAGGGAACCCTCATGCACTGTTGGTGGGAATGTAAATTGATACAGCCACAACAGAAAATAGTATGAAGGTTCCTCAAAACACTAAAAATAGAACTACCATTTGATCCAACAATTCCACTCCTGGGTATATATCCAAAGAAAATGAAGACCACAATTTGAAAAAATACATGCACCCCAATGTTCACAGTAGCATTATTTACAATAGCCAAGATAATGGAAGCAATCTAAGTATCCATCAACAGACGAATGGATAAAGAAGATGTAACACACACACACACACACACACACACACACACACACACACAGAAATACTACTCAGCCATAAAAAAGAATAACATTTTGCTATTTGCAACAACATGGATGGACCTAGAGGGTATTATGCTCAGTGAAATAAATCAGACAAAGACAAATACTGTATGCACGTATATGTGGAATCTAAAAAATAAAATAAATGATTATAACAAAACAGAATAAAACAAAAACTTAAAAACAGGTATAACAAATAAGCAAAAATAGAATGTAAATTAAATGGCATCACAAAAAAATTCAATTTATCCAAAATAGATCAAGAAAAAGAAAGAAACAGAACAGGAAACAGATGGGATATAGAGAAAAAAACTAACAATATGGCAGATTTAAATTCAATCATACCAATTATTATATTAAATATAAATTATCTAGAGACCCTAAGTAAATTCAGAGATTCCCAGAACAAAGAATATTACCAGGGATAAAGACAGGTGTTACATAATGATAAAAGAAAACAGCACAAACAAACGAACAAAATAACACATAACAATCCTAAATGTGCATGTGCCCAAAACCAGTTTCAAAATATACGCAGGAAAAACTCACAGAACTCACAGAATAGAAACATCAACATCATGATTGGAGACCAACATTTCTCTCTTAGTAATTAACAGAATAAGCAGACAGATAGAAAGGATACAGAAAGTCTGATCAACACTAGCAATCCACTTGACATCATTGATATTTATAGAACACTCCACTCAGCATCAGCAAAATCCACATTCTTTTCAGTGCATTTGCAACATTTACTAAGCTAGACCATGCAAGAGATTGTGAAGCAAACTTCAAAACAATTCAAATAATCTCCAAAGGATGTTCTCTGATAGCAACAGAATTGAACTAGAAATCAGTAACAGAAAAGGTCTCTGGAAAAAAATCTCCAAACATTTAGAAACTGAACAACACACTTTCAAATCCATTGACAGATACAAACTACCAGAGCTCCCTCAAGGAAAAACAACCTGCATAGCCCTATACCTATTATAGAAATTGAATTTCCAGTTTAAAACCTCTTCGCAAAGAAAACTTCAGGCCTATGTGGCTACATATAAACTCTTCCAGAAAACGGAATAGTAGAAAACACTTCCCACATCATTTAATAAGGCCAACACAACGCTGATACCAAAACTAAACAAAGAAATAATAAGAAAATTCCAAGCCAATATCCTTCATGAACCGTAACAAGTCTTAGAAAGGAATGAAATTCTGAGACATGCTACAACATTGATGAACGTTGAAAACAATATGCTAAGTGCAATAAGCCAGATACAAAAGGACAAATAATGTATGTTTCCACTTATATAAGGTACCAAGAATCATCAAATTCAGAGACAGAAATTAGAACAATGGTTACCAGTGGCTAGAGGAAGGGGAATAAGGAATTATTATTTAATGTGTAGAGTTTTATTTTGAGATGATGAAAAAGGTCTAGAGATGATGGTGGTGATGGCTGTACAACACTATGACTGTACTTAAAGCCACCAAACTATACCTTGAAATTGGTTAAAACAGTAAATTTTATGTTATGTATATTTTACCACCATAAAAAATCTTTAACAGAACTTCCCTGGCAGTCCAGTGGTTAAGACCCTGCACTTCCACTGCAGGGGGCACGGGTTCGATCCCTGGTCAAGGAACTAAGATCCCACATGCCATGTGGCACGGCCAAAAAGTTAAAAAAAAAAGTACCAAAAAAAATCTTTAACAAAATGTTAGCAAACTTAATCCAGCAATAGATAAAAAAGGATAATACATTACAAACAAGTGGTATCTATCCAAAGAATGCTGCTAGACATAAATTATGCAAAAGAATCTACAAAAAAGCTATCAAAAGTAATAAATTTTAATAAACTAATGAGTTTATAGCAAGGTAGCAGGCCCCAAATATACAAAAAAAAACAAAAAATAGTAAACTTTACTGCACATAGATCATACCTCAATAAATCTGACTTTAAAAAACAAAACAACAGGAAACCAAATAAATAATAGTGGTACCAGTGAATCTCCTTATCTTGTTCCTATCTTAAATGAGAATGTCTGTTTCTAATGGAAATGTATTAAATATAGTATGTTTCTAACGGAAATGTATTAAATATAGTATTGACTAATAACTTAATGATAGACGTTTAAAAAATATATTTTAAAATATCTTTAACCCCTAGTTCACAAGGATATTTTTTTAAAAAGTGGCCAAATCTTTTAAAATGTAGCCTGAAAAGTATCTCAGACAAAAATATGGTTCCTCTTTAATCTACCTACGTAAATATATTAATGGTAATTTCTTAATATTAAACCAACCATCCTTACTTTCTTGAAGCAAATTCTGGTTCATGGCATATAGTTCTCTTAATATAATGTTAATTTTATTTGCTAATACTTAGGTTTTTTGCTACTATAGTTGTGCAATTGGTTTATAACCTTCTGTACTGTTAAGTTTTATTTATGAATTAAATCAGTTTTGTTCCATGTACTGGAAGTCTTTGGTTTTATACTCTGCATGTGTTATTGGCTGGATTATCTGTTCTTAGAAACAGGGAAAAGCTTGCCCATAAAACTGTCAGGAATAGAGTCTTTTTTAAAGTAAATTCTTTGGACAACATTTGCTATTTCTACCAACATAATTAGAATTTTCAAGTTTTCTACTTAAAAAAAATCAATTTGGTAATTGATATTTTCCTCCAAATAATTTTTTATCAGTATTTTCAAATTCTTCAACATAATTATTATATGATACTGTTAATTTTTTAAATCCTCTAATATTTCTAATATTTCTCTAATGTTCCTAATATCCCAATGTTTTGCTAAGTGACTTCCTAGAGTTTATTATGACCAATCTACCTGGATCTTTCAATTCTACACTTTTCTATCTTCTGATTTTGCTCAATTTTGTTTTTATTTTTATTACATGTCTCCTGTTGCTAACCTTTGGCTAAATTTGGGAGGTGAATACATTTTTTCTTTCATTGAAAAATAATAAATGCAGGGCTTCCCTGGTGGTGCAGTGGTTAAGAATCTGCCTGCCAATGCAGGAGACACGGGTTTGAGCCCTGGTCCCACATGCTGTGTGGAGCAACTAAGCCTGTGCGCCACAACTACTGAGCCTGCACTCTAGAACCCGCCAGCCACAACTACTGAGCCCTAGCGCCACAACTACTGAAGTCTGTGCGCCCTAGAACCCATGCTCCGCAACAAGAGAAGCCATGACAATGAGAAGCCTGTGCACTGCAACGAAGAGTAGCCCCCGCTCACCGCAACTAGAAAGCCCACGTGCAGCAACGAAGACCCAGTGCAGCCAAAAATAAGTAAATAAGTGAATAAATTTTTTTTAATTAAAAAAAATGCACATATACAACTTTGGCTGTATCCTATAAATATATGTATATGTGTGTATTTATATAAAATTACAATTTGTTATTTTTAATAGTCATTGCAGTTGAGGTTTCTGCCTTGATTTAGTAGCTATTTAGGAAAAGAAATGACAAGTGGACTTCTTTCATTAATTCCAAATTTTATTGCACTGTTGCCAGATACAATGGTCTATCAAATTTCTGCTTTATAGACTATATTGAGATTTTTCTGTTTTTTAGCATGGTTACCTTCTACAAATGTTCCATGAATGCTTGAGGAGAAGGGGTATTCTTTGTAAGGTACCCAGTGATAGAGCTGAAGTAATGCGAGGAAGGTGTCCACTTAGTGGGGTGGCAGAGATGAGAAATTAGTTATAAATAGGAGATTAAGCACATAAGTAGATATATAAAGGATAATGGGATCCAGAAGAACAACTTCTAGAAGAGTGTTTAGCTTTGTAAGGAACTACCAAACTGTCTTCCAAAGTGCCTGCACCATTTTGCATTCCCACTAACCATGAATGAGAGTCCCTGTTGCTCTGCATCCTTGTCAACAATTTGGTATCGTCAGCTTTTTGCATTTTGCTCATTCTAAAAGGTATGTAGCACTGTTTCACTATTGTTTTAATTTGCAATCGTTTAATTATAAAAGATATTGAGTGTGTTTTTATATGCTGTCTGTACACATTCTTTGGTGATGTGTCTGTTTGGATCTTTTGCTCACTTTTTAATTGGGTGGTTTGTTTTCTTGTTGTTAAGTTCTTTTTATATTTTGGATACAAGTCTAGGTAGTAAAGAATTTAATCTTACCCAAAGACAGGTCTGCCTTTTGCCCTTAGCTCCTGGAGGGTAATCTCTAAACCCTTGGAGTTTATTTATTTATTTATTTATTTTTACTGTGTTGGGTCTTCCTTTCTGTGCGAGGGCCTTCTCTAGTTGTGGCAAGCGGGGGCCACTCTTCATCACAGTGCGCGGGCCTCTCACTATCACAGCCTCTCTTGTTGCGGAGCACAGGCTCCAGACGCGCAGGCTCAGTAGTTGTGGCTCATGGGCCTAGTTGCTCCCTTGGAAAGTCTTGTCTGATAAAAGTGTCTTTGCTTAACTGGAGGCATTGGGCCAGCCACATAGTAACAATATAATTTAGGGTGGAGGCTTTGAGTAACATCAATAATGAGATTTAGGTTGGGGGCATTTGGGCCAAGTGGTATCAGCTTGACCTCCTGAGGAAATGGTGACTTAAATCTGCCACATGAGTAGCTGGTCAGGTTTACATGATCAAATCCCAAAAAGCTCATGTGAGCTTCTCTGGTTGGCAATACTCCACATGAGCTGTCAAACATTAATACCAGGAAAGTAATGTTGTCCATGACTCCATGGGGAGGACAACTTGGAAACTCCACATATGGAACTTTTCTGGACTCTGCTCTACGTGCCTTTTTTTTTTTTTTTTTTTTTTTTTTTTGCGGTACATGGGCCTCTCACTGTTGTGGCCTCTCCCGTTGCGGAGCACAGGCTCCGGACGCGCAGGCTCAGCGGCCATGGCTCATGGGCCCAGCTGCTCCACGGCATGTGGGATCCTCCTTGACCACGGCACGAACCCGCGTCCCCTGCATCGGCAGGCGGTCTCTCAACCACTGCGCCACCAGGGAAGCCCCTCTACGTGCCTTTTTACTTGATTGATTTTAATCTGTATCCTTCAGCTGTAATAAATCATAACCGTGAGTATAACAGCTTTCAGTGAATTCTGTGAGTCCTTCCAGAGTATTAGCAAACCTAAAAGGTGACTTTGGAGAACCGTGAATTCACAACTAGTGTCAGAAGTTAAGGGCAGCCTTTTGTGCACTATTCCCAAACTTTGCAACTGGCTAACTTCACTAAGTCCTTTTTAAGATATGTTTTGCTGTTGTATCTAAAAAAATCACTGTCACACCCAAGGTCACCTAGATTTTCTTCTATTTGTCTTCTACTAGTTTTATCTTTTTTTTTAATTAAAAATTTATGTATTTATATTTGGCTGTGTTCAGTCTTCAGCGCTGCACGCGGGCTTTCTCTAGTTGCAGCAAGCAGAGGCTACTCTTTGTTGCGGTGCATGGGCTTCTCATTGTGGTGGCTTCTCTTGTTGTGAAGCACGGGCTCTAGGAGTGTGGGCTTCAGTAACTGTGGCACGTTGGCTCAGTAGTTGTGGCTTGCAGGCTCTACAGTGCAGGCTCAGTAGTTGTGGCTCATGGGCTTAGTTGCTCCACGGCATGTGGGATCTTCCCAGGCCAGGGCCCGAACCCGTGTCCCCTGCTTTGGCAGGCAGATCCTTAAGCACTGCGCCACCAGGGAAGTCCCTAGAAGTTTTATCTTTTTATGTTTACGTTTAGGACTATGATCCATGTTGAGTTAATTTTTGTGACAGGTGTGAGTTTTGCATCTAGTTTTTTTTTGCACATGGACTTCAATTATTCCAGCCTCATTTGTTGACAAGACTCTCCTTTCTCCATTGAACTGCCTTTCCTCCTTTGTCAAAGATCAGTTGACTGTATTTGTATATATAAATAGGTCTGTTTCTGGGCTCTCTATTCTGCTCCATTGATCTATGTTTCTATTCTTTCCCTAATACTATACTGTCTTGATCACTGTAGCTTTATAGTAAGCCTCAAAATCAGGTAGTATAAGTCTTAGATATTGTTTTTTGACCCAATCTGACACTCTGTTCTTTAAACTTATATATTAATGTATTCACTTTTATCCTAATTACCAATTAGGTGGTCTTACATTATGTCACTGTTATTCTTGATGATTTTTAATATTATCTCCTGTATTTTCTGTCCTTGTCTAATCACACTGTAGACATTTTCTTTTTCATAATAACACTATAAATATTGTTCCATTGTCTTCTGCTGTTTAATAGTGAACAGGTTGCTTTTTGTAGCAGTATCCTTTTCACCCCTTGCCTGGATGTTTACAGTACATCTTTTAATCTTCCTCAAAATCTGCAGTGATACATTGAGTACTTTCCCTATATCAGTGAAATCCTTTAAACTGTAAACTTTGGTCCTTGTTGAGCTCAAGGAAGATAACAGTCTTCCGTTTTACCTTAGATTATTGCTTCTCTTCTATCTATATGCTCCTTTATTCAGGAATACTACTTATCTACATACTGAGTCTTTATCCTCTGTACCTATCATTTTCATTTTTGACCCTTTTCCATTGCTGTATTTTGGAAGACCTTCTCCAGCTTCTCTTCCACATCACTTACTTGATTTTCACCATTTACCATCTTCTGACTCCTTCATTGTGGATTTTAATAGTACATTGAATTTCACTATCATAATTTATGAGTTTTGAGTAGTCTTGAGGAAAACTTAACATGCAGAAAAGTACAAAATGATTAAAGATCCTTTGCAATCATCTTTATTTCCTCTAGTTCCAGGGCCCTGCAGTCAGTCTATCTGGATTCAAATATGAAACCTAACTCTGACTAGTTGTATAATCTCAGGGGAAGTAATTTAACCTATTTACTTCAATTTTCTTGGGAATAATCATTTAATTAGCTAATTCATGAAGGGTTTTAATACAGTATCTCGTACTCAATAAACATTTAGCTATTACTATAATCTTCACTAATATCTCAGCTGGTTCTCTTTTATGTCAACCTGTTATCTTCTACACACTACTTCAGATTCAGTAGATAATTCTGTGAAGAAAACAACTCCCATCTAATATTTTCTTGTTTCCTTTATCAATTTTTTCCAAGTATGATTTTCCTCTGTGTCTTAAATATAAAATTTCCTTCTTTTATTTTGCAGAATTTCTTAATAAGCCCATGATGCCTTTTTAAAAAATGCTGTCAATTATTTGAAAGTTGAGAAAACTATCTAGGTTTGGGGTTTGCTAAGAAAAAGTTAGGCAAACTCTAGTTAGTCTTTCCCCTTTACTGTCCATTTGGGCATTATTTGACTTTTAACTCTTAGTTCTTAAGTTGGAGAAAAGACTGATTCACACAACTCTTAGCCAAATTTCCGGTGTTAGGCAGTCACATCATTATTATGACTATCATATGTTTTGGAGATTAAGGATCTCTTTGAGGATCCCATTAAAATGATATACTCTCTCTCCAAAACATGGAATTTTAAATACCAGTTCAGTCCGTCATGCCTTGAAGTCAATTCATGGATTCTAGGTTAAGGATCCCCTCCCTTACTATGGTTCTGATTAGCTAATGAAGGCTCTCCTGATCCTGTTACCTTGTTATGTGATGCATGTGACTGATAATTTAATCCTGGTTACTTTGAAATAGAATATAGTTCTTCCCTAGTCCAAAGTAGGGCTTAACCGAGAGTTGTTTAAGCTGGTGACTGGTGCAAGGGCATTCACCAAATTGTTCTTCTCTTTGTAAATATTTGAAAATTTCAAAATAAAAAGCTTTATTTGTGAGTTTGGGTATAGGGCCTAAAAAAAATGCATACCACCCCACGGGTTTTCTTCCCCCTGCCTCTTCCTACTTCACATCTGAAAATACACCATAACCAGTCCACCTCTGCCCCCGCCTTTACAGAACTGTGGTCACCAAGGGAAGTAGAGAGGTAATGATAAGAAAGATGGAAGGGAGAAAAAGAGCCCTGGAGGCTGCAGATAGCAGTTGCAACACCGCAGGAGACAGTTGGCAATTCTCTCGTTGGCAAAGCACCTACTTCCTTAAATGTAGGTATGCATTAGAGATGGGTAGGAAATTACCTTTTTCCTGCCTGTCCCTGCTATTCTGTCTTGGGGATCTGTCTTTACTTTTACTGGTAGAAAATCCTCCTGATGCCTGGCATATTTTAATTTGTATTTCTAGTTTGTGATTCTATTTCTAATCCTGCTTCTCTGTGTATCTTCACCTATTTGACCATGGGAGAACAGAGGAAATTAAGTTGGGTTCCACTAGCTGGTTGCCAGCTAAACCCAGGCTTCCCACAGTTGAAATCTTGAGGCTAAAATGCCCTACAATAACCTGGCACGTGTTCAGCCTGGGAACAGCAGATAAGCGGAAGAAATAGCTTCTTATCTACTCTTGCTTCCCTTAACTTTCAACCACACTACGAATTTACATAAACAGAAATGTTCATGGATATTACTGAGCATATAGAATAGAGCACATTAAAAAGGAAAGTGTTATTTTTCTCTCAAGGAAGCTCTACTCCAGGTCAAGATGTCAAGAAACTGCCAATAGATCTAAGGTTTAAACCTAAGCATTGTATGGGCTTCCCTGGTAGCGCAGTGGTTAAGAATCCGTCTGCTAATGCAGGGCACACGGGTTCGAGCCCTGGTCCCGGAAGATCCCACATGCTGTGGAGCAACTAAGCCCGTGCGCCACAACTAATGAGCCTGTGCTCTAGGGTCTGTGAGCCACAACTACTGAGCCCGCACACCACAACTACTGAAGCCCGTGCAGCTACAGCCCATGCTCCACAATGAGAAGCCACGGCGATGAGAAGCCCATGCACCGCAACGAAGAGTAGCCCCCGTGCACCTCACCTAGAGAAAAGCCCACATGCAGCAACAAAGACCCAGTGCAGCCAAAAATAAAATAAATTAATTAAAAACAAAACAAAAGCCTAAGCAATTGTAGCAACCAACTAGAAATACTCAAGTTCCTCCACAATAGAGTGTACATGATAAAACCTATAAACTGGTGAGATAATAGGCCAATTATCAGAGACAGTCTCCAAATAAATTGAAAAATAAGTTAGCACACAAATAATACTAAAACCAGTTAGCATAACAAGGGGCACTGAGATTACTCAGTGGTATAGTTCTTTAAATTACTTCTGGTCTTGTCAATAATGTTCCATGTTAATCAAAAATTTCCTGAGAGGGCCTCCCTGGTGGCGCAGTGGTTGAGAGTCCGCCTGCCGATGCAGGGGACACGGGTTTGTGCCCCAGTCCAGGAAGATCCCACATGCCGCGGAGTGGCTGGGCCCATTAGCCATGGCCGCTGATCCTGCGCGTCCGGAGCCTGTGCTCCGCAACGGGAGAGGCCACAACAGTGAGAGGCCCGCGTACCGCCAAAAAAAAAAAGATATAATTCATAATAATACCAAATGTGAACATGAAATACTTAGGGATAAATTTAACAAAATATGTGCAAGGCCTGTACAATGAAAACTATAATATTTTGCTGAGACAAATTATAGAAGATTTAAATTAATGGGCAGATCAAACATGTTTATAAATTAGAAGATTCAATATTAAGTTGTCAAAGCTTTCCAAATTCATCTATAGATTCAATGCAATCCCAATCAAGATCTCAACAGACAGTTCAGTAGAAATTTACAAGCTGATTCTAAAATTTATATAAAAATGCCAGACTTAATATAGCCAAAACACCTCTGAAAAAGAACAATGTTGGGGGACTTACACTACCTGACTTTAAGACTTAATATACAGCTACAGCAGAGTTTCTCAACCTTGGTACCAGTGACATTTTGGACTGGCTAATTCTTTGTGATGGGGAACTGTCCTGTGTACTGTAGGATTTTTAGCAGCATCCTGGCCTCTACTAGAGCAAATCCTCCACACCCCAAGTGTGACAATTATAAGTGTCTCCAGACACTGCCAAATAACTCATAGAGGGCAAAACTGCCCTTCATCGAGAACCACTAAGCTATGTAAGTATGGTGTGTTACTGTCATAAAGACAGATATTTAAATCAATGGAACAAAATAGGACCTAGAAATAGACCCTCAACTATGTATCAGCTGATATTTGACAAAGCAATTCTATGGGGAAGGATAATCTTTTCAATAAATGATGCTATAATGATTGGTTATTTGTATGTAAGAAAGATATACCTCACCCCTCACCTCAATCCATATGTAAAAATTTAATTCAAAACTTACCCCAAGCTTAAATTCAAGAGCCAAAACTATAAAACTCCAAGAAAAAAAATATAAGCAAAAACCTTAGTAATCTTGGCTTAGACAAAGATTTCTTAAAGAGGACATAAAGAAGAACAAACTATTTTTTAAATTGACAAACTGCACATGAAAATAGGAAAGATGGGCAATTCCCTGGCAGTCCAGTGGTTAGGACCCGGCACTGTCACTGCAGGGGGCCTCGGTTCAATCCATGGTTGGGGAACTAAGATCCTAAGAGCTGCACGGTGCAACCAAAAAAAAAAAAATTTTTTTTAATAAAATAAAGAAAATAGAATAGGTATTTGCTCTTCAAAATTTAATGTTAAGAAAATTAAAAGGCAAGCTACAGGTTGGGAGAAAATACTTGCAAAATATATATCTGATAAAGGACTTGTATCCAGAATAAGACAAACAAACCAATTTAAACATGGGCAAAAAAATTTGAACTGTTATTTCAAAGGAGATATGCTGATGGCAAATAAGCATGCACAACATCATTACTCACCGGGGAAATACAAATTAAAACCACACTGAGATATCATATAAACCCACTAGAACAGCTAACATGAAAAATGACTGTATCAAGTGCTGGCAAGGATGCAAGGCAACTAGAACTCTCACACATTGCTGATGGGATGACTGATTTGTACAGACACTCTGGGAAATATTTTGGTGATTTCTTATAAAGTTAAATATACACGTACCATTGACCCAGCAATTCCACTCATAACGAAAACTTATGTCAACACGTAAGTTTGCATTTGAATGTTAATCACAGCAGCCTTATTCGTAATAGTCGACAACTGGAAACAACACAAATGTTCATCAACTCATGGATGGATAAAGTTGTGGTACATCCATACAATGGAACAAAAGAGAACTGACACACAACACAAATAAATCTCAAAAGCATTATCCCAAGTATTGATACAAGAATCTAGACACAAATGATATTAATAAAATATATTAAAATATTCTATATGGCTAAAAATAATTCTGATTTTCAGTAGTCGTTTTTTTGGTTACATGAATCATTGGCACTTACCATCTTCTGTTATTTAACTTATGTCCCCTTAAATCAACTATAAACCCTTCTGCCATAGGGGTTACTGCGTATCTCTGTACAGCACTTCACAATACTAAAAATAATACCACATATTTGTCCACCAATCCACTGGCTGCATAATTCTCATTTAATAAAACAAGTGGAATGTACTATGCATACCATAATGCATTCAGGATACCTGGATTCAAATCCCAGTTGACTACGTGGGTGACCTGTGGTAAGTCATTTGATCTATATGAAACTAAGTTTCCTTATTCATTAAACTGAACAGCATTGGGGTAAAGTGGGGAAAGACAGAGTTGGGGATTTGGGGTGGGTACAACCAGCAATCCTAATGTATGTGAGGCCAATAAGGACGGTTAAACCTCTTGAGAAGCAAAGGGCCAAAAGTTACACTTGAACTTGATTTTTCAGAAGAACCACAGTCTGAGAAAGTGGGATCTCATGAGTCTTCTTATATTTTGGCTTTTAAGCAGGAGATATCACAAAAGTCACCACGGGGCAGAAAAATAAGCATAGTAAACATCCATTTTCGATCCTTCAATGTAGTTTCCTTCCATCACTGGGAACAGGATTCAACAAGCACTACATATAGGGAAAATTAGCTATTTTAGACTGATATAAAACAAGTTAGCTTCACTCTACTGATATGTTGTTGCCATAGTAAACCATCTCAGTAAGCGAAATCACAGGATCAAATATTTTGTATATGTGTTTGGCTGAGAATTTACAGTTGGTAGAATTATGAATGTCTATAAATCAAAAGCCAAAGTCACTCAAAGAATTACAATATGGCGAGGCTGAGAGGCTTCATTAGGGTTTTGCTGTGTACCTACCATGTGCCCAAAACATGTGCAAGGTCACATGTGTACCATTTAATCTTCACAATTGCCCTTATCAGGTATCAGCTAGCTGTTTCAGAGATGAGAAAATTGACATTCCGGAACACAATTTAGTAATTTGCCCATTAGTATGTGACATTAGTGTGGCAAGGCTAGGATTCAAACTCAGAGCTTTTGATTCCATGTCCTTACCACTACTTAAAGCCTATTACCACTATATAAAGGCCCAGCTTCCAATGACTGAAACTAGCACATTTCCTAGAAAATAGTAGGCTTAGTAATTTTTAGTTTTTTTCTAAGGGGGACAGGAGGCAGCTATGATCCAAGATAGTCAGGAAACAGGTTATTACCTCCAGCTATCAGAAGGGGAAAACTAAAGTTTATATATAAAGTGATAAAGCAAGTTTTTGAATCTTGGAATTCCCTGCCTTTTCTCTGCACTAGTCTTACTTTGACATTCATCATGATAATGATGATGGTGAAGAGGAGAAAAAGATGGAGGAGGAGAAAAAGTACATCGAATTACAAGGCCAAGTATCTTCCTTCTTTGAATAGCCTATGCATATTTACTGAGTACCTATAAAGGTCAAACACAGCACTTGGCACTGGGGAAATATCGGTGAATAAATAAACAAGACACAGTTCCTACCCAAGGGAACTTTCACCCTAGTAGGAAGATACCGACAACTAAATATATAATTAAAATATAGTGTGGGGCTTCCCTGGTGGCGCAGTGGTTGAGAGTCCGCCTGCCGATGCAGGGGACATGGGTTTGTGCCCCGGTCCGGGAAGATCCCACATGCCGCAGAGCGGCTGGGCCCGTGAGCCATGGCCGCTGAGCCTGCGCGTCTGGAGCCTGTGCTCTGCAACGGGAGAGGCCACAGCAGTGAGAGGCCCGTGTACTGCAAAAATATATATATATAGTGTGTATGCAAAGACAGGTCAGCACAGGGTGCCACAGGAGCACAGATGAGACAAATTAAACCCAGAGAGGCCAGAAGTAGGGCTCCAAGACATCCAGTTAAATGTGAATTTCAAATAAACAATGAATAGGTTTCTAGAGTATGCCCCTAATATTGTCCTGTGTTTTTATTTGCTATATCCGGCAACCCTAGGTGGGGATGATGTTTAGAAAAGTGTCTTAGAGAAAATGATACCCAAGATGGAAACTGAATTATCAGTATTACTTATCCCCAACAAATTTGGGGACCCCCATGTGGCGAGGATCTGAAAGCCCCTGACAACAGCCAGGGAAGAACTGAGGGCCCATGCCAAAAGTCACATAAGGGGCTTCCCTGGTGGCGCAGTGGTTGGGGGTCCGCCTGCCGATGCAGGGGGCACGGGTTCGTGCCCCGGTGTGGGAGGATCCCACATGCCGCGGAGCGGCTGGGCCCGTGAGCCATGGCCGCTGAGCCTGAGCGTCCGGAGCCTGTTGCTCCGCAACGGGAGAGGCCACAGCAGTGAGAGGCCCGCGTACCGCAAAAAAAAAAAAAAGTCACATAAGTGAGCCATCTTAGAAGCAGATGTTCCAGACATAGTCCAGCTCTCAGATGATGACAGCCCTGGCCCAGGGCTTGATTACAATACACTAGAGACCCTGAGGCAGAATCACCCAGCTAAGCCACTCCTGGCCCTCAGAAACTGTGTGGGATAATAAATGTTTGTTGTTAGCTGTTAGGTTTCAGGGTAATTTGTTATGCAGCAACAGAAATGCTCTGCCCATCACAGGAGTTCTGCATCCTGTAAGAATGGGACTATGCTAGTACTCCATTGTGCTCAATCGTGGCTGAGAGCAGCCACAAGCAGTGTGGGTGACCTCAACAAGAATGAGGTAGTGGATCCAGAGGGGCCACAGCTGCCACTGTCAGTCAGTTACGCCTCCCTTCAAGCAGGAGATCTGAATGGTGTATTTCCACAGCCTCCACGGGATAACAAAGTTTGTTAAGGACAGCCTATCCCGTCTGAAACAAAATACTTTTAAAAGATCTTTCTAAAATTACAAAATAAAAAATATTTCTCTGAGATCAGCTTAATCACTTCAGGGAATTGTGTGAAAATAGAAACACAAGCAAAATAAGAGAAAAAATTAGCAGAGCTAAGAATGGCAAAGCTATTTCATGTACGTTAAGAATGGAAACTGCTCTGCAACCAAGAAAATAAGTTTGTTCCTGGGTGGGTTGTTTTGACTCTCCCATCCAGAAAGGAATTTCTGAAACTTAAGGATAATGTGTAACTGAAGAGCTGTGAACTGTGGTTAATCAACTAATCCAGAATTGCTAAGAGTATCTGTTGAAACAATTTGAGTATTATGAATTCCATAAATTATTTAATTCCAATAGATTAAGTTTAAGTGATTGCATTCTAATTATCTAATATGAATAGAAAAATCTCAGAGAAAGACATTTCCCTCCTTTTGCAAAAATACAGGATGAGTTGGAAGGGAGTAGGTAATAACAGTAAAACTAAATGTGGCTGCAGGGAGATGCTAGAAGCTTTCTTTGATCACAGGCCCCAGACTCAGCCCCCTTGGCTTTATATAATAAGGTTTTCTATCCAAACCATCTCAGAGGTCATATGCTATTATGACACATTATTCCCCAGGCCAGTTCAACACCAACTGAGCTTAGTATGAGTTAATGCTGGAATCCTTTGAAGTCTGTGTTCCAGATAGACCAGATGTTACTTTTCTCCTCATGGTTTGCAAAACAGTCACAATTATCTTAACAAGATCCCCAAATAAAATTTCATAGAAACTGAGATAAGGATACTGCCTTAAAAAGCTTACCTCTCCAGGATAGTACATTTCACTGATTTAAATAAAGCCTGATCTAACCTATGTTTTCTAGAAATTGCTATGTGAATTATTAATATTTTTAAGTAAACTTTTAAATTTTATTTATTTATTTTATTGAAGTTAGTTGATTTACAATATTATATTAGTTTCATGTATAAGCTGACAAGTTTTAAAATATCCAGTTCATTTAACAATTACCTTGGGATACTAATCCAAGAGAGAACACAGCGACGTAAACAAAATCTAGACTATCTTTGAATTTGAGTATCTGATATTACAGAATAAAGCAACAGTTACTTAGATATTTTTATACAAAATTAAGTAGCAGTTTTATATATTTGCTTTGATCAATTATATAAAATTGAAACACACATTAAACAAAGCACTGAAGTTTCAGGCCTAAGCCCTGTGCATTTTCTTTGTAGCCACTCTAACACATATGGTTAAGATTTTCCAATGACTGTATCCAATGTTTCTCAACAACTGGGTTGGTTCATAGTGAGGTTTAAAGATCTGGAACCAAAAACCAAGGAAAGCTTTAAAAACTGGCAGCAAATAACAATTTCTAGAGGATTAGCTGTCTTTTCTAACTAAATAATACACTATAAAATTTTGTGATCCAAAGTAGAAGAGAGTTGAGGAAAAAACATTCAACACAAAGCTCTTTAATATCATCTAGGATAACAGATGCTGGTCAGACAGTTTCACTGTTCCTGATCTCTCTGCCTCTAGCTTTCTTTCTTTGTATTTGGAACTTCTTTTATTTTCCTTCTCTTAAAGCATTATTTCCCCTAGTTCTCTTTGTTCATAAGTAGCCAATATATACTGTAGAATTTACTTCACTGATACACCTTAACTAATATTATGATAACACTAACCTTGTTTTTTATTTTAATGGGAATTTGAATAGATTCTCCCAAAATTTGAACTAATAAAAAAAAAAAAATCACTAAAATGTGTAATATCTCCAGTGATTTCACGATTTTACCTTTCTCTCCTCTGACTTGTCTATGGGGTTATCTTGAGAAAAAGTTCCACTTTAAAAAATTCCACTAATAGCAATTTTCTCTTACTCATTTCAAATACCTGTTTTTAAATTAAACATACAAAATTTGAGGGGAGTGGACGAGTGGAAACGCCAACAAAACCTGAGAAGAGAACAACTTGATAGTGGAATTTTGTCTTTGTTTCATCCACTCAACAGATAGATGTTAAGCCCCTGCGAGTCACTTACCTAGCACTGTGCACTTACGTGCTGTGCACTTACCTAGCAAAGTCCTACTTTGTCTCAAGAGCCTGCCACTACAATATAATTTTAAAATACCAATGAGGCTAATAAGATTATACATGTATAACTTACATATTATATACATAAACTGGATTTTTTTTTCTTTACTGGAGAATTTGAATTATTTTGTGCTTTCCACCTTGTTCTAAAGACTCAGCCAATAGGAGGAAGGGAATAAATTCTGAGAACTATACTTTTAGAGTTCGGAATAAGGGTACCAGTGGATACAACAGAAAGAAAATCAAGATGATAAGAACATTTCAAAGTTATCAAAGCTCTAAAAGTAATACAAAAATCTGTGTAGTCTGCAGAAATACAAAGCATCCTAAGAGACCACTACAAGCAACTCTATGCCAATAAAATGGACAACCTGGAAAAAATGGACAAATTCTTAGAAAGGTATAACCCTCCAAGACTGAACCAGGAAGAAATAGAAAATATGAACAGACCAATCACAAGTAATGAAATTGAAACTGTGATTAAAAATCTTCCAAAAACCCAAAGTCCAGGACCAGATGGCTTCACAGGTGAATTTTATCAAACATTTAGAGAAGAGCTAACACCCATCCTTCTCAAACGCTTCCAAAAAACTGCAGACGAAGGAACACTCCCAAACTCATTCTATGAGGCCACTATCACCCTGATACCAAAACCAAAGACACTACAAAAAAAGAGAATTACAGACCAATATCACTCATGAATATAGGTGCAAAAACCCTCAACAAAATACTAGCAAACAGAATCCAACAGCACATTAAAAGGATCATACACCATGATCAACTGGGATTTATCCCAGGGATGCAAGGATTCTTCAATATGCGCAAATCAATCAATGTGATACACCATATTAACAAATTGAACAATAAAAACCATATGATCATCTCAATAGATGCAGAAAAAGCTTCTGACAAAATTCAACACCCATTTATGATAAAAACTCTCCCAAAAGTGGGTATAGAGGGAACCTACCTCAACATAATAAATGCCATATATGACATCCCCGAATAGCCAAACCAGTCTTGAGGGAAAAAAACAACAGCCGGAAGAATCAGACTCCCTGACTTCAGGCTATACTACAAAGCTACAGTAATCAAGACAATAAGAAGCAACATAAATACTCATCAACAGACAAATGGATAAAGAAGATGAGGTACATCTATACAATGGAATATTACTCAGCCATAAAAAGGAATGAAACTGGGTCATTTGTAGAGACGTGGATGAATCTAGAGACTGTCATACAGAGTGAAGTAAGTCAGAAAGAGAAAAACAAATATCGTACATTAACGCATATATGTGGAACCTAGAAAAATTGTACAGATGAACTGGTTTGCAGGGCAGAAATTGAGACACAGATGTAGAGAACAAACATATGGACACCAAGGGGGGAAAGCAGCTAAAGGGGTGATGAATTGGGAGACTGGGATTGACATTTATATACTAATATGTATAAAATGGATAACTAGTAAGAACCTGCTGTATAAGAAAATAAATAAAATTAAATTAAAAAAAAATTTTTTATATCTGTGTAGTGCTTTAAAAGTATTGAGTCTAGTAATGTTCCTGATTACAACTGCCAAACGCCTATCAACTTATCTGTCTTTGCCAAAAAATTTAAACTCATTCTACTGAAGAATTTGATTATGAGAACATAACTTCAATTATAATATAAGGTAACAGGAAAATAAAATTCAATTACGTAAATACACTTGACAGACTCGGTATTTTAAAATTATATTGTGAGATCACTAGTTGTAATATCCCCAAACTGAAAACTACCCAAATGCCCGATTGCATTAGAATGAATAAATAAATTATGGTTTAGTTACACAGTGGAATATTATATAGCAATGAGAAAAGATCAACTACAACTACATACAATATGGATGAATCTCACAAACATGTTGAGCAAGAAAAGCAAGTCACAAAGAATAAATGCTGTATGATTCCATATGTAAAGCCCCAAAACAGACAAAAATAGTCTATCCTGTTAGAGGTCAAGACAGCACTTAGCCTTCAAGGGGAGCACAAAGCATGCTTCTGGGATGCTGGTATTTTGCTTCTAGTTTCGAGTGCTGGTTTGTGAAATTTCATTGAACTGTACACCTATATTTGTACTTTTCTCTATATATTTCAACTAAAACTTGATAACTTGATATATACACATATACATATGTAAATATACGACATGAATATTTTCATTATAAAAGTAAATACCCCATTCTGGATACATTACAAAATGCAGAAAATATATAGTACCAATCAATCATAATCTCATATTCTAAAAGATACCTGTAATTTGATGTATTTCCTCATTTTTCTATAAATGTCACATAGTTAAGAACATAGAATACATACAATTTTACTTAAATGTGAGGTTAAATTATATCAAAACATACCTACGTAAAATAATTATGTGTATTAAGCATTTTCTATTTTCAAAACATGTTCCTTCATAAGCAAAATACGACTACAAATTTAGCTATCATATACATACAAACAAAATTTACTTTAAAATCACCTAGTAATATACTTCTGTGTGTGAGCTACTTTTTTGCTATTTACAAACAATGCTATGATAAATACCTGTCTTTGTCTATATTAATTATAAGTCAAATTTTACTTCCTTAGGAGAGATACCTAGAGATAGAATTACAAGAGCCAATGTTCTTGCATTAAAATTAGCAAAAGATAAAATACTGCTATAACATGAGGACAGAGGTTTGAAAAAGCAACAAAATGGATGGCCTATCCTCCTTTCTTCACTTGTCTTTTCTTTTAGAAGTGCTCCTTAGGCAGTAGAGTCCTTTCGTAAAGCAAAATCTGTGGTTTGAAAGTCTAAGACGTGAGGCTTGATGATACCGCAGTAGTAGACACATAGAAGGTACTGGAAAAAGTTTTCTGAATTGAGTGAAAAATCTTAGGCAGAAAAGTCAGTCTGATTCTACCTTTTGCTTAATCCCCACTTCTTCTACATACCCTTAGAGTAGTAATTCTCCAAGTGTGGTCCAGGGCTAGCAATATCAGCTTCACCTAGGAACTTGTTAGAAATATGAATTCTCAGACCCCACCCCAGACCTACTGAATCAGAAACTCTGGAGTCAATCTTTATGAGATGCCCTCCAGGTGATTCTGTTGCTTGATAAAATTTAAGAACTGCTGGACTAAAGCACTCTAAACCTCCAGGCATACTAAGAAAACATCACCTTTATTAATCAGGGAATGGAAAAAAAATAAATAATTTTTAGAAACTATTATTCTAATTGCTACTTTGCTCATCTGAGAGACTAAGGGCCTTCATGTTAGATAAATGTTTTCATCTTCTGTTCCACTTCTTTTAGATTTGTGATTTACATGTCTGCAGTGTCAGTCATGCTACTCGTCACACTTTAATGGGTCCCAAATGGACTCACTAAAGGGGATGTAAAGGATGTCACTGAAGAAAGGGATGACAAAACAGGTCCTAGCTTATTCTGAGATATGCAAAAAATTGGATTTAATTAGTTTCACAGGCAGAAAATGAAGGAAGTAATTTGTATTACCAGTAAATCCTGATAGCAATTTCCTTTTACTTCAAAATACAGCTTGTAATTAAATGTATTCAGGCTGGTCTTTTTCAATAATTTAACCAGCAACTTGCAGACATTTTCTACATAATTGATACAATGATAAGGAAAGGCTCAAATATCAAAGGAACAATGAAGGAAGTAAAGGAGAAGAGAATTAATATTTTATTGGGCACCCACTACATGCTAAGCATTATGCATAAAGCTTTACACATGAGAGTTAAATGAGAAAATATAATCCCTCCAAGGTAGGTATTACAATCACCAAAGCGCAAATGTGAAAATCAGAAGAGAGATTTAGTATATTTCCGATGTTATCAATTGTAGATCTAGTAAATAGCAAAGCTGAAATTTGAAGCTCTGCTTCACTGATTCCAAAACCTGACCCTTTTCAAATATATCAAACTTACTTTACAACATGAAGCAAAATACAAGGTGTTTTCATTAGAATGAATAAAAAACTCCTAAAGAAATATAGTTAGTAAAATTTTACCAACTTTTAATAGTTTTCCTATTTAGTATTTTTTAAAGACACAGCTACCATTTTTATTTACTATGTAATTTATAAAGCAGAGGAGAAACCAGGGTAAATTCAGAAGAGGCAATTTAATCTTTCCTAAATAACATTTGCAATTTAAATTGCCAAAACACTGTGTTGGCAACAAAGCTGTTAAACAATTTTAAGGCATGATTTTTGATATTTTGCTTTTAGATTTGGCAACTCATGCAAATTTTATGTTGGTCATAAACAAGATAAATTTAAATGAGGAAATTCAAAAAAAGAAAACATTTAAGAAGTTGATCTTAGAACTAAATTCCAATTGACAATCAAAATTATCATCTTCCCTTAGTGCTGTGGGTTTGAAATTAACCAGTACCAATAGTTGTTACCAATAGTAAGCAAGATGGCTAGCTAAGTCAAAGGTGTGGAAAAGTTTCCTTCTAGAAGACAGTGAGCCATATAGGAATAGGAAATACAAACAGGCAGTTAGATCAACTCCATTTTCCAACTACCTAGCAAATAAGAAATCACATAAAGAAGGACCTTTTAACATCAACAGTATTCTACTCTGCCAACTAAGTTACAAGCTGATTCACTGAAAATGAATTTTGAAATACTACAGAAACAAGACTGCAGATATCCTTTCCTCCAAAAAGAATAATATCCATTTATCATCCTTTCATAAGAAATAGTGACTCATTATTTCAAGATTTAAAAATAGGTATCATCATGTCAAGCTCTATAATAAAGCAATTTATATTAACTATCAGAATAGAGAATAAAAATGTATATTAAAAAATGGGGAGGGCTTCCCTGGTGGCGCAGTGGTTGGGAGTCCGCCTGCCGATGCAGGGGACACGGGTTCGATTTTATTTGGTCTCAGGTACAACATACTGTGTTATCAAAATTATTTATAAATCTACAACATGTAATCAAAACACAGAACAAAGTTATGTAATTCTACCTAACCACAATATACATTGTGAAAGCAGTTAACAGGAAGATAAAAGATGTAGTAAGCACAGTCTATTTAAAAACATTTTAATTTTTCCTTTATTTTTTGTTTTAAATCAGGAACTTAACTTTTATTTCTAAAAGATAATTCTTATTTAATTTTAGTATTTAATTATGTAGTATGGTAAATTAAACATGATTATTTAAATAAAACTTATCTTGTAGATAAACACAAGAGAAAAAAAGATCAGAAAAATACAAAAGAGAAAAAGATCAGATGGCACCGGTCCTACAGGAAAAGCAAGCTACTGGATTGAACAGGTCGATAAAACTACTTGTAGAATGTGTTACTCTATTATCAGATCATTAAGATATTTTTAAATATCCTGAAAACAAATTCAGATTCAAAAGGCAAAGCCAGAACCATTCACTGTGTTTATTAAAATACAATCTCTCAGTAAGCCTCACACAGCAAGAGAGGCCCAACTTACCCTAACATGACCTCAGATTTAGAAGCCTGCCAAAGAATTTTCATAGAAAAAGCAACCAAATGTCGCTTATACCTACTGTTCAAAGAAATATAAAATAAAACAAAGCTTACTAGATATTTGAGGACTTAAATTTGTTAAGTAAAATTTTTTAAAAATGGGGCAAACGTTAGCAGCCTTTTTAATGAAACATATAACTCCAAAATATACAAGCTTCTCTCTTCTTAAGATTTTGAGGACTGAAATAATCTCTAACACCAGTTCCTTACCCTTTCACCTTTCCAGGTCCTTTTAAACTTCTTCTCATCAAGAAAGGTAAGTTCTCACATTTCCTTCTTAGCAGACACGCATTCATATGGCCCCTATAAGGAGCCATTCCAGCAACACTTTTGGGAAAACTCTGAATTCCTTCTCTTCCTATTGCCTTACCCACAAAATGCTTTCTTTTATTTCTGTTTCCAGGCTGTGAAGATCTTTTAAAAAAACGTTACAAAACCTGAACAATTGGTTCCACTATAAACGTATGTACTCTGCCTAACCTCAACTGGTTCCCTGCTGTTACACAGGGATTCCAGAATCATCTCTAGATTATAAGGGATTAAAAATAGTACAAAACAGGCTCTAATCAACAATACTCTCCAAATGGAGAACTCATAAGGTCCTCTCAAAATTAAGTGGTGTTAGGCTTCCCTGGTGGTACAGTGGTTAAGAACCCACCTGCCAATACAGGGGACACAGGTTCAAGCCCTGGTCTGGGAAGATCGTACATGCCACAGAGCAGCTAAGCCCGTGTGCCACAACTACTGAGCCTGTGTGCCACAACTACTGAGCTCACATGCCACGACTACTGAAGCTTGCACGCCTAGAATCCGTGCTCTGCAACAAGAGAAGCCTCCACAATAAGAAGCCCGCACACCGCAACGAAGAGTAGCCCCTGCTTACTGCAACTAGATAAAGCCCACGCACAGCAACGAAGACCCAACGCAGCCAAAAAAATAATTAAGTTTTTAAAAAACTAAGTGCTGTTTATGCAAGGAATCCAAAGTTTTTGTGACATGTAAAAATCAATCAATGTAGCTCACCATATTCATGGGCTAAAATTACTCTCACCATATACAACCACTGAGATAGGTGCAGAAAAAAAACATTTACCAAAATCCACCATTCATTATCAAAACACTCAGAAAACTTAGAAGGGAAACTTACTCAACCAGTTGCAGGGTGGCTATGAAAATTCTACCAGCTAACATCATACCTAATAATAAAAGACTTAATACTTTCCTCCTAAGATCAAGAACAAGGCAAGGATTTCTGTTCTCTCCATTTCTACTCAACCTTGAACTGCAAGTCCTAATCAGTGACGTTAGGAAAGAAAAAGAAATACAAATTGGAAAGGAAAAGTTAAACTTTTTATTTACAGATGACGTGAGAGTATATAAGGGAAATCCTAAAAAATCCACAAAAGAATTACTAGAAATAAGTTTCACAAGGGAGCAAGCTACAAAAAATACAAAAGCCAACTGTGTGTCTACATACTCGCAAAGAACAACTGGATATTGAAATTAAAAATACCATTTACAGGGACCTCCCCGGCAGTCCAGTGGTTAAGACTCCACACTTCCACTGCAGGGGGCACATGTTTGCTCCCTGGTCAGGGAACTAAGACCTTACATCCCACATGCCACGCAGCGTGGCCAAAAAAAGAAAAGAAGAAAAAAGACACCACCAATAACAAAAATATCATCTACAAAACAAAAAAAAATCCTGGAACTAATACATGATTATAGCAAGGTTGCAGGATACGAGGTTAATAAATAAAAGTCAACTGCTTTCTTATATACCAACAATGAATAACTGGAGTTTGAAACTACGAACACAAGGCCATCTCCATTAGCACCAAAAAATGAAATACTTAAGGATATATCCAATAAATATGTATAAGATCTATATGTGGAAAACTACCAAATTGTGATGAAAGAAATCAGAGATCTAATTAATGGAGAGAGAAGTCCACGTTTATGCATAGAAGAATTAATATTGTTAAGATGTCAGTTATTCCCACTGATGTACAGAGTCAATGCAATCTCAATCAAAATCCCAGCAAGTTATTTTGTAGATATCAACAAACTGACTCTAAAGTTTACACGGAGAGGCAAAAGACCCAGAATAACCAACACAATATTGAAGAAGAAGAGTTGGAGGACTGATACCACCCAACCTCAAGACTCACAGTCATCAAGGCAGCGTGGTATCAGCAAAAAAATAAGAAAATAGATCAGTGGAATAGAATAGAGAGCCCAGGAAAAGACCTACACAAATACTTTCAACTAGACTTTGACAAAGGAGCAAAGGCAATTCAATGAAGAAAGGACAGTCTTTTCAACAAATAAGGATGAAACAACCAGACATCCACATGCAGAAAAAAAAAAAAAGAATTAGATACATAATTTACATCTGTCACAAAATTAACTCAAAATGAATCACAGACCTAAATGTAAACTGTAAAACTCCCAGAAGAAAAATAAGAGAAAAATCTAACTGACCTTCAGTGTGGTAATGGCTTTATAGATAAAACACCAAAAAGTGTGATTCATGAAAAAAAAATGAGGCTTTAATGTTAGACTTCATTAAGATGAAAACTTCTCCGTGAAAGATACTGTTTCTCTAACTACCAGATGAGAAATGTCAAGCCTTTGTGTATTCTTACAAGAAATATGATACGTGTGCTTGTTATGTCACTTCTTTTTAAACAAATGGTTATTCGGCACATTGTCCTGCACTTTTCTTTTGTTAATAATGTGTCTTTGTAGATCATTCCATACTTGTACATAGCTTTCTCACTCCCAATTTTACATCTGCATAGAACCCCATTATATGTACTGAACATAATCTATTTAGCCAGATCTTACTGATGGATTTACACTGTTGCCTATATTTTGCTATTACATACAATACTACAAAGATTAAATGTTATTTCCCAAATTTATAAACGTATCAGTAGAATACATTCCCAAAACTGGGACCACTTGGTCAAAGGAAATGTGAATGTTAAATTAATAAATACTGTGAAATTGCTTCCCATAAAGGTTATGCTCCCACCAGCAGCATAAGAGAGCACATTACCCTACACCCTTGACAACAGTGTTTATCAAACTTCTTAATACTCGCCAGCCTTATAGAGTGAAAAACGGTACTCAAGTGTAATTTTAAATTATGTATGGTTTGTGAATGAGGTAGAGTGCCTTTTTATCTGTGCTAAGAACCATTAATATTTTTCGGTGAACTGTTTATTCATAAGTTTTGCCCATTTCCTAAAAATTGGATTGTTGGGTAGATTGTTCCTTTCATCACAATACAATATTTCTCTTTGTCCCTTTAATAGCTTGAGGCTGTTAGTATATTTATGTAGTATCAATATTGTTTTGCTCATGGTACATCTTTGGCCATTTTTTTGTTTTTAATCTTCCTTAGATTCAATACTTGTGAATATATTTTTAGTTCCAAAACAACTTTTTTGGTGTTCCAACTGTATCCTCTTGAGAGTTCCATTCTTCTTTCTTCCTGTCATGCTCTCTCTTACCTTTCCATTAGTTCTGCCTCCATAGGAGGAATCTGATTATCCAGGGATATTCCCTCTTTTGAGTTGCTGCATTCCTTTTAGTAGGTTGTCATTTCCATAGCTGTAGGCTACTGCAATCTCTTGGACAGTGCGGAACTGGCAGTGAGTAAAAGATACACATATTTTCAATCTGATGTGCAAGCAATGAAGGAGCTGGCAAGGTGGCACTGCTAGCTCTGCTGAGGACATAAAGGAGCAAGAGGAGGATACACGGCAGGGCTCATCTACCTGCAGAGACACAAGCAATTCAGCCCACAGCAGCTGCCTGAGAAACGCATACAGCTTACAGGCAAATATGGCCTCTTTCACATGCCAGAACCACCCAAAGATATAGCCCAAGTAACAGCATGTACCTCTCAGATAATGAAGGAATCCCTGACTTCAACAAAGGTTCCGCTGGGCTTTCAACACTAGAGATAATGAAGCCCTGAGTTACACTATCTTTTTCTTTCATTTTAAAAAATAATACAGGGCTTCCCTGGTGGTGCAGTGGTTAAGAATCTGTTTGCCAATGCAGGGGACATGGTTTCGATCCCTGGTCCGGGAAGATCCCACATGCCGCGGAGGAACTAAGCCCATGCGCCACAACTACTGAGCCTGCGCTCTAGAGCCCGTGAGCCACAACTACTGAGCCCATGAGCCACAACTACTGAAGCCCACACATCTAGAGCCCATGTTCCGCAATAAGAGAAGTCACCACGATGAGAAGCCCACACACCGCCATGAAGAGTAGACCCCGCTCGCCTCAACTAGAGAAAGCCCATGCGCAGCAACGAAGACCCAACACAGCCAGAAATAAATAAATTTATAATAAAGTAAAATAAAATAAAAAATAATACAAATTACATGATTTATGACAAGGATATACGAATACTCAACTGCTTTCGAATCCTCTGCTACTCGCCTGGTTATGGCGGAATAAAATCATCTTCAGGCTTGTCCTTATTTTAATTAATTATGTAACTTTTAGACCTCCAACTCTTAGATAGATGCCCTAAGACAAAAAGCTCAGAAACCTTCCTCACTGAATACCTTAACACTTTGTTTCAAAAAGCATTCAAGGCAAGTTCCTTCTTTATACATTTCTCAAAGGTTAGATAAATGAATATTTGCATTAAAAGTCTGGAAATGCTACGGCAAAACAAGCTCTTGCAGTTCAATATGTACTTAGTATGCAAAAGGGAAGGGAGGGGAGGGATAAATTAGGAGTTTGGGGTTAGCAGATACAAACTACTATATATAAAATAGATAAACAACAAGGTCCTACTGTATAGCACAGGGAACTATATTCAATATCTTGTAATAACCTATAATGGAAAATAATATGAAAAAGAATATATTTATATGTATAACTGAATCACTTTGATGTACACCAGAAACTAACACAATGTTGTAAATTAACTATATTTCAATAAAAAAATAAACTTTTAAAAATTTACTGAATATATATAACTGCGCTAGATGCCAAGCTAGACTCTAAAGACAAAAATATGAAAAAAGACCCTGGGCTTCCCTCGTGGTGCAATGGTTAAGAAACCGTTTGCCAGTGCAGGAGAAACAGGTTTGAGCCCTAGTCCAAGAAGATCTCACATGCTGCAGAGCAACTAAGCCCGCGAGCCACAACTACTGAGCCCACGTGCTGCAACTACTGAAGCATGTGCTCCTAGAGCCCGTACTCAGCAACAAGAGCCCGTGCTCACCATAACGAAGAGAAGCCCCCACTCGCCACAACTGGAGAAAGCCCACACACGGCAACTGAAGACCCAATGCAGCCCAAAATAAAATAAATAAATAAATTTATATATATATAAAAAAGACCCAGTCCTTAAAGAGCTCAGAGTCTAGTAAAAAAAAAAAAAAAAAGACAATCTTATAAAGAAACACAATATAATGTGATAAGGACAATCACAAAGTATCTACAGGGTCCAAAGGTTAACACAAAGGAGGCTCAGTAACAAGGAGGTACAGAGGAATTCGTGCTCAGCTAGATTTTAAAGCATAAACAGGAATTTGCCCAGTGGCCAAGGGAATTATAGGTAGAAGGAAAGACACGCATTCTTTCAACAAAGTTCCAGTTTGGGACAGCTACTATGGAATAGTTACTTTGAAATATCTATTCTACAGAAACAGTGATGAATAAGATAAAAAAGTCTCTGACTTCAAGGAGTCAGGTGGGGACCAATAAGTAAATCAGTAAAATTAAAGTCCAGTGTGATAAATACTGCAATTGGGATAAGTAGAGAATATTAGAGGCTTATGGGCCAAGTGGGTGTAAGATCTAAACTTAGATGCTAGGAATGAACAGAAATTAGCCAGGCGAAATGTATATCTATCAGGAGTGAAGTGAGGATGCTGTCAGAGAGGTATGGCATTATAGGTACAGAGAAGAGAATACAGAAAGACAGAGAGAGAGAAAGAGAGAGAGAGAGAGAGAAAAGGGAGGGGAGGGGAGGGGAGGGAGAAGAGGGACAGACAGACAGAGAGAATGTAGTTCAGTGTAGCAGAAGCATAAATGTCTGAGATAAGGCTAAAGATGAAAGCAAGAACCATATCATGAAGGATCTTTTAAACTGGAGTTTGGACTTTATCTTGAGGGCAATAAGGAACAAAAAATGTTTTTTTAACTTGGGAAGACTTGTTCAGATTTGTGTTTGAGAAAAAGTATGTAGCTATAGTACAGTGAATGAAATAGAAAGAAATAAAATCTCAAAGCAAGTAAAACGGCTACAGTAATCCAGGAAATAGTTTATCACAGTCTGAACTAAGATAATAGCAGTGGGATAGAGAAAGTGGGTGGGGAGAACTGAGATATGTAGCTGGAATCAGCAAGTCTTGTAAGTGATTTGACTGGGAGTAGAGAGGTCAAAAAAGGAGTCAAAGATGATGCTTCAGTTTCTGGTCTGGGCAAAGGGTGAAAGGTACTACTGTACTATCCAGTAAGATAAAGAAAAGGGAAAGTAGGTTTTGAGAGGGTGAAATAATCACTTTAATTATGGACAGACTGAGTCTGAGATGCATATAAGTTATTCAAATGAAGGTGTCCCATAAGCAGTTAAATATACAAAAACTCAAGACAAAGGTTTGGGCCGGAGGTACAGATTTGAGAATCAACCATACACAAAGTAAAAGCAGTGAGAACAGATGAAATTGCCTAGGGAAAATGTACAAGGTGAGGAAAAAAAACTAAGACAAAAACCCCATGGAGGGCTTCCCTGGTGGCGCAGTGATTGAGAGTCCGCCTGCCGATGCGGGGGACGCGGATTCGTGCCCCGGTCTGGGAAGATCCCACATGCCGCGGAGCGGCTGGGTCCGTGAGCCGTGGCCACTGAGCCTGCGCATCTGGAGTCTGTGCTCCACAACGGGAGAGGCCACAACAGGGAGAAGCCTGCGTACTGCAAAAAAACAAAACAAAACAAACAAAAAAAAACCATGGAACACTAACATTTAGAAGACAAAAGAAGAGCTAGGAGAGTAGACTGAAGGGAATGGCCAAAAAGGAAGATGAAAATATTAACAAGAGGAAAAGGAGTAAGCACTTAATGAATGCTTACTATGTGCTAGGTGTTGTACTAAGTGATTTATGTGCACTACCTCATTTAATCCTTACATACCCTATGAGCAATTTACCATTATTATCTGCATCGCTACAGATGTGGACATTTTGGCTTAGAGATCACCTTGCTCAGATTTACACATTCGGTGGAGTATAAGAAGTGCAACCAAGATTACACCCTCATCCTCCGGAGCCCTTGTCCTTAACTGCTACACTGTACTGCTTCCTGTAAGATTAAAAAGTGTGGTATCACAGACACAAAGAAAAACAGTGATTCAAAAAGAAAGACACCACCCTAGTAACGATGAGCTCGCTTAGCACCAAGACCTTGATTTCTAACAACATTCTCTATAAAAAGGAATCAGGACTCTCTCGGAAAATGGCTGATCTGAGGAATGGGCTGGAAATATGTCAAAGGGACACAGAAAAGCAACTGAACGCTCCCAATGGCCATAGTCCTAACAATTTGAGCAAAAAAACTGAAGTAGTATTGGACTATGACCCAGACTATACACCAAATATCCATGAGTCCATACTGGTATAAAGAAAGAATTAACTAAATAAATGGAGGAGAAGAGACAAATCTAGGGTGGAAGAATTCCAAACAAATCATGTAGATATTCACAACTCAAAGAAGTGGGGCAAACTCTCCACTCCTCAAATGTGGGCTCCACATAATGAATTCCTTCCAAAGACTATGGTATGGAAAGGGGGAAGGGGTAGAGAGTGCCTTTACAGTAGAGAAACATGACAAAAACTACATCAGCCAAGTGACCAAGGTTCACACCAATAATGATAAGTCATGTTGATACCCTTAATATGTTGTGATGAAAATGGCCCTTTATCTCTGTGGTCTTTCTCTCAAAAACCTATAACCCCAATCTAAGTATGAGAAAAACAATTAGAAAAATCCCAATTCAGGGACATTCTACAAA
The DNA here is from genome assembly GCF_003031525.2 of Neophocaena asiaeorientalis asiaeorientalis. Classification (NCBI taxonomy): domain Eukaryota; kingdom Metazoa; phylum Chordata; class Mammalia; order Artiodactyla; family Phocoenidae; genus Neophocaena; species Neophocaena asiaeorientalis. The sequence goes on from NW_020175528.1 coordinate 2,771,058, forward strand.
ATACCTAACCAGTACACCTCAAAACTGTCAAGTTATTAAAAACATGGAAAGTCTGAGATACTGTCACAGCCAAAAGCAGCAAAGGATGCATGATCATGAAATGTAATGTGGTATATCCTGAATGCTCTCCTGGAACAGAAAAAGGACATTAGCTACAAACTAAGGAAGTCTGAATAAAGTATGAACTTGTATTCATTATAATGTATCAATACTGGCTCATTCATTATAAAATCTGTACTAGAATAATGTAGGATGTCAACAGTAGGGAAACCGAGTGAGGGGTTTATGAGACCTCTCTGTACTATTTCTGTGATTTCTCTATAAACCTAAAACTGTTCTACAATTAAAAGGTTATTTTTAAAGGGTGGGGGGCACATTAACTGTGCCAAAAGCTGATAAACCGAAAACAAAAAAAAGACAAAATCAAGGGCAGTTTCAATGGATTAATGGAGTCAAAAGCCAGATTACATTGGGCAGAGAAGTGATGAAAGCTGAGAATGGGACTGTAAGTGTATAGCTTCTTTCAAGAAGTCTGATAATGATGGGGAGAACAAATGAGGGCTGGAAGGAGAGATTAAGTTGAAGAAAATGTTTTTTGTTTAAATCAAGGTATAATTCACATACCCAAAAATTCACTGATTTCCAGTATATACACAAGGTTATATATCTACAACCACTATTTCCAGAACCTTTTTATGACTTCAAAAAGAAATGGTAAAATTAAAGAAGGCTTAGACAAGTTGAATATGTTCATAAATAAGAAGACATAGCATTGTTAAGATGTCAATAAAACCAAAGTGAGTTAGAGATTCAACGCAATCTCTATCAAAAATCTAACAGCGTGGGCTTCCCTGGTGGTGCAGTGGTTAAGAATCCGCCTGCCAATGCAGGGGACACGGGTTCGAGCCCTAGTCCAGGAAGATCTCACATGCCGCGGAGCAACTAAGCCAGTGCGCCACAAATACTGAGCCTGCGCTCTAGAGCCCGTGAGCCACAACTACTGAAGCCCGTGTGCCACAACTACTGAAGCCCACACGCCTAGAGCCTGTGCTCTGCAACAAGAGAAGCCACCACAATGAGAAGCCTGTGCCCCGCAACAAAGAGTAGCCCCCACTCACTGCAACTAGAGGAAGCCCGCGTGCAGCAGCGAAGACCCAATGCAGCCAAAAGTTAATGAATGAATAAATAAAACTTTTTTTAAAATCTAACAGCCTTTTCCACAGAAATGGGAAATGTAATCTTCAAATTCATGCGGAATTGCAAGAGATCCTAAATAGCCAAAACAATCTCAAAGAAGAATAAAGTAGGAGGACTCACACTTTTTGACTTTGAAACATACTACAAAACTACAGTAATTAAAACATTATGGTATTGACATATGGACAGACATACAGACCAATGCAATAGAATAAAAAGTCCAGAAATAAATCCTCACATATATGGCGAACTGATTTTTGACAAGGGTGCTAAGACCATTCAATGGTCAAAGGACAGTCTTTTTGACAAATGGTACTGGGAAAACTGGATATCCTTATGTCAGTTTGACCCTGACTTTGTATCATATACAAAAATTAACTCAAAATGGATCAAAGACCTAAACCTAAGAGCTAAAACTTTAAAATTCATGGAAGAAAACATTGGGGAAAATTTTCATGACACTGGATTTGGCAACCACTAAATGGAAATGACACCAAAAGCACAGGCAATAGTAGAAAAAATAGATTAACTGGACTTCATCAAAACAAAGAAGTTTTGCACATCAAAGGATACTATCAAGGAAGCAAAAAGACAACCTGATGAATGGGAGAAAATTTTTGCAAATCATTTATCTCATAAGGAATTAATATCCAGAACATATAAAAACTTCTAGAACTCAACAACAAAAAACAAAAAATCCAATTCAAAAATGGGCAAAAGACTTGAGTAGACATTTCTTCAAAGAAGATATATGAATAGCAAATAAGCACATGAAAATACGTTCAATATTACTAGTCATTAGGGAAATGCAAATCAAAACCACAATAAGATATCACTTCACACCTGTAACGATGGCTATAATAAGTTAAGTGTTGGCAAGAATGTGAAGAAACTGGAACCCTTGTGCACTGCTGATGGGAATGTAAAATGGTACAGCTGCTGTAAAAATCGAAATGGCAATTCCTCAAAAAATTAAAAATAATTCTGTTATTTGACCCATATGACATATGACCCAGCAATTCCACTTTTGGAATATATCCGCAAGAATTAAATCAGGGTCTCAAAAAGATATTTGTACTCCCAGTTCACAGCAGCATCACTCACAATAGCTAAAATATGGAAGCAACCCATGTGTCCACTGATGGATGAATGGATAAGCAAAATGTGGTACATACTTAAAATGGAATGGTATTCAGCCTTAAAAAGGAAGGGAATTAGGCCATATGCTACCACATGGGTGAAACTTGAGGACACTAAGCAAAATAAGCCAGTCACAAAGACAAATACTGTATAATTCTACTTATATGAGGTACATAGAGTAGTGAAAATCACAGATACAGAAAGTAGAATGGTTCTTGCCAGAGGTTTAAAGGAGGAGGAGAAAATAGGGAATTGTTGTTTAATGGGTATAGAATTTTAGTTTTGCAAGATGAAGAGTTACGGATATGAATGGTGGTGATGGTGGCACGATATGAATGTACTTAAATGCCACCAAACTGTACACTTAAAAATGGTTGAAGTGGTAAACTTTATGTTATGTGTGTTTTACCACAATTTTTAAAAATTGGGGAAAAAATGACAAGCATCAAGGCTTCAAGTATCTCTTTCATTGCTTCATAATACATTTAAATTCTTAGAATACTTCTACAGACCATTTCTACTCTTAAGCTAGCAATTTTTATACTGAAATACAGATTTCTCTAGCCTTCTCTCCACCTTAGACATACATAGCCCACCTTAGACATAAAGCCTTTGAGGAAGCTGATGTTTCTCTCATAGCTATCTGTATTGTAATAGTAGACACTTTTGTTTTTACCTTTATATATGTATAATGGAAAAATTTAAACATATACAAAGGAAGAGAGAAAAGAATAATGAAACCCCGTATAACTATCACCCAGCTTAAACCATTAACCAACTCACAGAGAATTCTGTTTTATCTATAATTCCACTCACTTTACTCTTCTTCCCTCACTGGATTATTCTGAAGCCAATCCCAAACACCCTATCATTTCAACCATAAAGATTTCAGATGCTATTTCTACGTACTAAAAGATACTGTTGAAAGATGTATAGTGAAAGATATTGACAAGTGTCCTGCACAAATTCTTGTATGGATGGATCAGATTTCTGATATAAGCATTCCCCCAGTAAACCATCTACTTTACACAAAGGAATTACATATATATTCATTCATTCTACTGTATTCCTTACAAGTTAAACCACTAGCAAATAGGGTCTCTCAAAACACTCTCTCTCTCTCTCTCTCTCTCTCTCCCTCCCCCTCTCCACCTCTCAGAGGTAACTGACTTTTATATGATAAAAGTTCTTTGGAATACGACAGTTCTTTGGAATATAACACAGTAATATTATATAATTATTATACATAAAGTAATTCTTCATTTAACTGTTTATTTTATATAGCAAATGCAATAAAACTAGCTCAGTGCAGAAAATTTTTATTCAACTGTCCTTACCTTTTGTTGGACTGAGATTCTGATCTATAAATCCTCTTAATTCTGCATTTGTAGAAGTCAAACCAACCTGAATAAAACAGTTTTAAAAATTATACATAGGATCTTAAATAATATGTGATCACTTAATAAGCTATTATTAATAACCTTCCACCAGAGGTCCACATCAAATATTATACATTGTCACATAAAGATGAGTAAATGGTATCAACTATAGGAGCTGGATTAAAACATTGTCATTTTGCTTGAAATGGGAAAAATAATGCACTGTCCAGATCAAGATAAAAATTAATGAAATAATGTTACTTATGAGCAGATGTGAGATCTACAGATTTCACTGATGGTTTTTTTTTTTGAAAGCAAGTAATCTGGCAACCATGAAGTTGCCAAAAGATATACCAAAATTCCACCCTCATTGCTGCCCTTAATTTTTACTGTTCACAATCACTGCATATAATGCTTTTAAACATTATGACCTGTAATGGACCAAATAAAGACCATTAATACCACAACGCAGACATGAGGTCCACTGGCCTTGGGTTCATCCTGCAGTTCATCAAGCCCACTATGTGTGTGGCCGTGGTCAAGTCACACAAGCTCTCTATATCTCAGTCTCCTCGTCCATAAATTAGAGGCCGCTAAAGGTGCTTACCAATTCAGGTTGTTAGAAAGATTAAGAAAAAGAATTCATGTAAAGCACAGGGCTTGGCACAAAATGCTCCATCCATTTTAATGTTCATTACTGTTTGTAAGATACTTGAGGGACTACCTAAAGCAAGTGTGTTTATAAATTCTCCTTTAGACAATGTATTTCTTTTAATGTGATGTCTACTGGACTACTTGGAATCATAAGCTGAATATGGTAGTATCAGCAAGCGGAGTTTTAAAATTTCATTATAGATAGAGCCAGCAGGAAAAAACCCTCTATTTTTAAAAACTTGTCACAAAGCAAGTATCCAATAAATGGTTCTACTGTTACTACTGTATTATTGTTTTAATCCTTGTAGATTTGTAACCTTGCAACATCCACGCTAATTTGGTACCCCAAACATCCTCTCAAAGTACTAACACACCGAAAGGATTTTAAGGCACACAAAGTTCTGTAAGTTTGTATCTGGGTACTTGCTTTATGTTTTTAAAGTATCCACTGCTTTAACACTGTATATTCTTCTAAACCACTCATTTGATACTTTATAATTTCATAATATAAGAGCTAATTCTTTCATTATTTGGGAATTCAGATGTTCTACTAACAGCTATTTCTTTTTTTCTAGAGATGCTACCAGAAATATTTCTACATATTGTTCACATCATAGAAAAGTAATTCGGATGCAAACTTATGTCTGGCATCTCATATTAAATTTTTATGGAAGCGGCTGAAGACAGAGGCACCTAAAACATAGCCTCTTAATTCTATGTAGATAATGGTGCAGATCCTTAATCCTGTCTAGCTTCTCGTAAGTATTCTATGAGAAGTAAACCTTTTGCAACACAATTTCCAACAAAATACCACTGCATGGATTTCCAGAGCTGCTCACAAATACTAACGTTAAGCGTTCAATTTGTAAATGCCAAGAGTTTACTGTGGCATCACAAACATGCCTCTCCTTTTTAAGCTCTTCTACTACAAAAAAAGAGAAAGGCGAAATTTTTGTTGGTGCTCTACTGTAAACAGAAAGCAAAGAAGGCAAATACAGCCTTTAATATATTCCATGCTTAATACAATGTGATTATTTAATACATTACAATAACTTCAAAAGTATCCGTTTATACCTTTTTGTTATTATACAAAGATAACGGCAAAAACCTCAACCAAAACCACATATTCACAGACGAGAGTTCAGTTACTAGATTACTGTTACATTTAAACACCTGCTCTTACTGTTTAACTTTTGCTACTTCTAAGTGAAGTAGCAAACAAATCAGGAAATGTTTTAAGCAGCTGTACACCTGCACCTTAGTGAACAACAGGTTATACCACAAAAAGATAAAAGTCAATTGTAAATCAATAGTGCGTGTACTTTTGGTCTCATGGATGGAGGGGAGGTGTTTGTATTCAGAGCTTAAATAAATACTACTAAAATTTATTTAATTAAAACTTCGAAAATGTATTAATTTCTGCTTTCATAAACACTGTATAGTTTAAAGATTCAAAGAAAAAGTAGATATGCAAGTAGAAAAAGTTGGGTAGGAAAGGCGTTTAAAAATATTAGCTATTCTTTCTTTATTCTGTCCATTTAAAAAGGATCTTTCTATATAATGTTTCTCAGATCAAGAGAAAAAAGTAAACTAATTTTATGTAAAATTCTTCATCTAATAAGATCCTGAGAAAAGTTTTCTATCAGGATATTCAAACACTGTGTTGCATACTGTAAGCAGTCACTAAATGTCTATTGAATAAAAAATATCCAAGGCCCAAATGTTAAGAGTCAAACGATATTCCCCAATAACAGCATTATAATTTCACTGATCTTTAACATTTCAGACTGATATAACTGAAAGATTCAAAGCAAGATGGTCTGTGGTCAAAGTTCAGCTGTACCATTCATTCACAAGCAAGGTGTTCTTGGAACAGTCACTGCAAAATGAGGATGACAATACACATGTGTACAACAAACTCAGACAGCTCTTTAGACCAAATTAAATAATTATGTGAACATGTTTGTTAATGGCAAAGCAATATTCAAGTTTGGGTCGTTAATTCAAAGGGCAATGGCCTTACTACTTCAACACTGACCTAGACAATTCATAAGAGAGACACAAATGACCAATAAACACAGAGAATACCAATTTGACCTAACTAGCAATTAACAGAAATGTAGTAAATTACATACCATTTTTTTGCTGATTAGATTGACCAAGATTAGAAAGAAAATAAAGGGAAATGGCACTCTCATATACCACCGGTGAATATGTACATTGGTGCAACCTTTCTGAAATGCAATTTAGCAATATGAACCAAGAGTCCAAAAAGTACTTACTCTTTGGGCCAGTAATTTCATAAGACTTTTGTTTCATGGAAATAATCCAATGAGTAAACAAAAATAAACAAAAAGTTAAAAAAAAGAGAAAAAATGGAAATAACGGCCAATATTAGGAAACTAGTGTAATGTCCATAGAATAGATAACATAAAAGAGCCATTTAACATGATGTTACAGAGTTATCAAGACAAGAAAAGGTTTTCATCATAGAGACTAAGCTAAATAATAGGTTACAAAACAGTCTGGCCTCATTTTTATTAAAAAAAATATAATATACATAGATTTTGGTGTGTATATACATATATATATATTTGTGTATATACCAGATGTGTTCTTAGGCAGAATTTTGCTGATAATCTCTAGGCTAGTTTCTTTTCTTTATCTGTACTTTCTAATTTTTCTGTAATGAGTATTATGGCTTACATATTGTTAAAAGATTCTTTGACAAGGCAAAAAATTACACCTCAAAGTACCTTTCAAATTCTTTATTGTATACTAAGTGAACTTAAGTGAGACCACATCTCCATTTATGGAGACACTAGAAGAGTATCACTGGATGCTAGATACTACCTGATAACAATTTTGTCCCAGATACAATGAATATATTTTGCCAGCTCTGCAGAACTTCCTTTTGCAAACGAAACATCCCACACTCCCTGCAGTTCTGGTAGGGCTGTTCATCTTGGAGCCTCAAATGTGCTACGACAATAGGAGTGGACCCATGACCCACAGTGAAGCAGCAAACCATTTATGGTATCCTACTTCCTTCTCCACTTGTCTAAGTGTGTGGGCCAAGCAGAGTTAACCAAAGCTCCTCCATGGAATTTGAAATATAAATACTAAAAAAGAAAAGTTCCCTCTCTTCTTCTGAGATAAGCATTAAAAGGCCAATGTAGGCTATTATGTCACAATACAGAGCCAAGAGTTGGAAAAAGGGAGGCAGAGCCCTGATGCCTATCATTTCCCTGAACCCGGTTGTATTTGAAGCCAGAGTACTCCAGACTTTTCAGTTACGCCAATGAACACATTCCACGGTTTGCCTTAAGTGATTCTGAATAGGGTTTCTAACACCTGCAACCATAAGAGACCTAGGATGGCAGGGCTGAGGCAAAACTAACGTTTCACAAAAAACTATTCTCATAAGAGAAATGCAAAATGAGAAACAGGAACTGAAGATGCACATATTTGAACATATGTTTAATAATGCTTCCACAGGGCTTCCCTGGTGGCGCAGTGCTTGAGAGTCCGCCTGCCGATGCAGGGGGCACGTGTTCGTGCCGCGGTCCGGGAGGATCCCACGTGCCGCGGAGCGGCTGGGCCCGTGAGCCCAGCACGTCCGGAGCCTGTGCTCCGCAACGGGAGAGGCCACAACAGTGAGAGGCCCGCATACCGCAAAAATAACAATAATAATAATAGTTCTTCCATAAAACCTGAGCAATCTCTTCTATATCTAAGAGTCACTTTTAAGCAGCATGTGACACAATTATCACTCCACCCCCACTTCCTGAAACACTGTCTTCACTTGGCTTCCACATCATCAGGGTAACGTTCTTTCCTTCCTTTCTGTCCATTCCTTCAGTGTCCTTTGCTGCCTCTCCTCCTCCCCAATTGTTAGGTATTCCCTGCGTTCAGACCTTGGTCCTTATGTATTCTCTAGCCACGCATGAACTATATAATCTCATGGAATCATACTGCTTTAAAATAATCAATCTAATATGAAATGACTCCAAAATTTTTATATGCAGCCCCAAGCTTTCCCCTGAGCTCCAGAGTCATTATTAATCATTATATTAACTGCCTGGTCAATATCTCCACCTGGATGTTTTCAGGTCCCTCAACTTTAATATATTCAAAACAATTTTTGAGTTTGCCACAAAATCCTGCACTTCCCCAAGGGTTCCTCTTCTCATTAAACCGCAAAGGCACTTACCCAGTTACACAAGCCAAATGCTGAGAAATCTTTAACTTCTTCCCTGTCCCCATATCCTAATTACTCAATAAGTCCTGGTGGCTGTCCCTTCAAATACATCTTAGATTCAACTACTTTTCCCCATCTCTAATATCATTACCCCAGCTCAAGTCACCATACTCTGATGTCTAACTACTGGGACAAGTACCAAATGAGTTCCCCACTTCTACTATGCCCCTCTGCAGTCTATTCACTCAGCAGCCAGACAAGCTTTTGAAAATGCTAAGTCAGGACATGAAACCATCCTCAAAACCTCCAACAGCTCCCCACTGACATTTAAAACACACGCTGCTCACCCCAGTGTTTGAGGCTCCCCACGACCTGGAGCCTCGCACTCTCCCCGGCTTAATTACTCTGTTCCGTCTTATCAACTGGTCCTTTGCTGCTCTTTGAACAACCTCACCTTCTCCCGCCTCTACCTGGAATGTTCTTTCCCCAGATATTCACATGGCTGGCTCCTTCTTCTTGCACTGAGACTGAAGAGCATTCTTCTGTCTAAACATCATTTCCTTAAAGAGGACTCTTCTGAACACCTCCTTGAAAGAGATCTCCCTCATCGCTGTCACTTTCTCTCCTCTTACCCTGTTTTATTTTTCTTCATAACTGTTATCGTTACCTGACATTATATATTTACCATCTTCTCTCACTACACTATAAACCCCAAGAAGGTAGGAGCCCGGAACAGCGTCAGACACAATCTATTTGTTCGAGAGAGATGGGGAGGGGGGAGATGAGAATGAGTTGTTCATGGCATTGTAAACTGGTATGAGCCTTCACGTAAGTACCTCGACAAAATATATTAAAAGTCACAAAAATGTTCTTATCTACTGCAGAATGGCTAGTGAACTTGATTAGATGTTTAGCCTATTTCAATTCTTTCCCACATGCTTCAGCCCAGTCTGAGGCCTGACCTCTCCATGTCCCCAACTCCAAGGAATCAGAAGAGGGTCAGCTCATGACGTAGCCCTTTCCCCCTAGGTTGCTGTAGCGGAAAGAGAAACTGTTTGCATACTCTTTGATTACTTCCAAATATACAAATGAAATAATGGGAGAATAGTTACCACTGGTTCAAATGCTTTCTTACTTTAGGGAAACAACTTTTAATATAGCAAACTGTACATATGGCTAGGAAGATTTAAGGTACATTTTTAAGCCAAAATATACTTGCTGCTGGAATGTTAACCATCTTGTTGCTCAGGATAACTTTTATATTCTCTTTTTTCTAGAGGAGGGAAAATCAAGGAAATATCCTGGAAGAAAATTCCCAATACACAGACTAAAAATTTGCTGCTTCTTTTCCCCAGACAGCACTTAAACGAATATATACAAGAGCCATAGATTAAAACAGACTACTCTTAATGGATAAAGAAGATGTGGTACATATACCACACGAATGAAATGAAATTGGGTCATCTGTAGAGACGTGGATGGACCTAGAGACTGTCTTACAGAGTAAGTCAGAAAGCGAAAAACAAATCATATATTAACCCATATGTGTGGAATCTAGAAAAATGGTACAGACGAACCGGTTTGCAAGGCAGAAATAGAGACACAGATGTAGAGAACAAACGTATGGACACCAAGGGGGGAAAGCTGGAACTGGGAGATTGGGATTGACATATATACACTAATATGTATAAAACAGATAAATAATGAGAACCCGCTGTAGAGCACAGGGAACTCAACACCACTTCACTGTACAGTAGAAACTAACACAACACTGTAAAACAAATGTACCCCAATGAAAAAAATTTTTAAAAAGCAGACTACTCCTGATAATTTATGCTAAAATAATTAATTAGATGATAATGAACCAAAGTCTATATCTGCTTACAACTACTCATGTGTGTTAAAAGCAAGGTCAATAATGGGAAAATAGAGATAAGTAATCAGGGTGTTTTTTTGGTTTTTGGCTGTTTTTTGTTTGTTTGTTTTTGATGCTCTTCTTTAAATGTATAATGGGTAGTATCTGGAACTATCTGTCTGGCTCACAAGATCTTTTTATACAATATAACACTTGCCTCTGGTCACAACTAGCCAAACTACTAGCAGATATCAGGCTGGAGTAGTGCCAGAGGTCCTTCCCAAGGAGTCTGAAATTAGAGCTGACATAGGCAGACAGGATTTGTCAGGCTGCCTGCCCCCATTTCCTTCATCTCTCTCTCTCTCTCTCTCTCTCTCTCTCTCTCTGAATAGGCTGGTACTGTAACAAGTAGATCAAGATGCTGACTGAGAACTGAGGAAGATGCTTTGCAGAGAGACAGAGAGTAATGAAGACAATGCACAGAAACAAATAGAGATGACAAATGGAAACCAAATACTGCTTCGATTCCTGGTAGATTTCAAGTTTCTGGACCCAGATCTTTCTGAGGACCCACTAAATTCCTCCTCTTGAATTCCCTGAGACATCCGGTATCTTTATAATAAATTCCCTTTTTGTTTAAGGTAGCCCAAGCTGGTTTCTGTTACCTGTAATCAAATATTCCAGCATAATCTGGGAACAGGAATTATAATAAATTATTTCCCTATATGTTGTAGTATTTCTTTTCTGGCATAATCCTTCACCATGACTGGAAATAAATCCATTGATACAGGGTGATAATAAGAATGTAAATTGAACGGAAGTAGATTCAGAAGTGAGAGCCTTAAGCAAAAGAAAAACAGAAATAACTTCTCCAAAAAAACTAAGTCTCATGTTCCCTCAGAAATCATCTCATGGAGGACAACAAGCTTCTTCTGAATAACATCTGTACACACTTCCAAGAGTAAATCCAAAAGAAAAAATGTGAGCCAACGAAAACAGTGATTTTTCTCAATAATGCCAAGTAAGTCTCCAGCAAGCACCAAAACAAATTTATCACAGCACACAAAACAGGAGGGGTGGGGGAGTGGGAAACCTGCAGATAGCAATTTTGCAGCTGTTGAGATGGAGCAACCTGGCACAATATTCAACAGTGTTAAAGTTTACTATCTCGTTCTTTGCAGGAACAAAAACAGTGATCAGCTAATGCCGGTACACTGAATTTCATTAATCAGAATGACAAAGCAAACATGCATACGAAAAAGTACAACTCATTTTTTAAATACTTACATTTAAAAATTTACAGATACTTACATTTTTTGCCGTCATGTCAAATTGTATTCAATTTAAAATTCTGTAAAGCCATTAAAAAACAAACAAAAAACCAAAACAAAACAAAAAACTTCGTCTTCAATATTCTTTAAAAGAACATCCTGTTAAAGGGAAAAAAGGGAATAATAATGTAATAATAATAATAAGCAACATTTATGTCATATTTACTATGTGGCATGCATTGTTCTTTAAATTATCTAAATTAACCCTCAAAACAACACTGTGAGATAGGTACCATTCTAACTGTCATTTTCCAGATAAAAATTGGGATTTAGAGATGTTAAATAATTTGACCAAATCAACTCAGCTAAGAAGTGACAAAGACTGGGCTTTGAAATATTATACCATGCTGTTTTAGATAATCCACTGAGAGCAACACCAGGGCTTCTTGGAGAAAGAGCCACTTCCAGCACTGGGCAGGTAATGTATAAGATAAACCTAGAACATTGTATTGTACCTAAAGTAAGTATGGGCTCGAAAAACGACGGAGACATATGAAAAGTATACAGGAGCCAGCTTAAAGGGTCTACAACTTAAAGGGACAGCTTAAGCCAGTTTAAAGGGGCAATTAAGCACCTAAGTATATACTGATAGCAACCGACTAGAACAGATTCTAAACCCATTAAATAATAATCCAGGAGTCCATACTGATAGAAACAGATAACGAGGAGGAAGGGAAAGCTCTTCTCTGCAATACAATGCCAACTAATATGTATAAAGAAATGAAGCAGTTAGAAAACTACCAATTTGTAAACACTGTGATATTAATGGATTGGGCAAGAATCACCAAAAGATGCTAAAACTAGTAGATGAAAGTTGGTGAGCAAAAGGATATTTACATAGTCTTGAAATATTTCCCTACAACATACCTCTTAATTCCAATTTTACAGTGCAGAAACCTGGCACATACCACTTCATCCAAGGTGATCAAAGCTACCAAATGACAACCAACAATGAGACAAACCAACATCATACATCTCCTCAAGTGCACTGCGATGGATACAGTATCACTTCTGAGGTATTTCCCAAAATGTATAATCTAAATCTAATCATGCGGCAGCAACTGAGAAATTCAAATTGAGAAACATTCTATAAAGTAATGGCCTGAGCTCTTAAAAAAATATTAGAATCATGAAAGACAAAGGAGGCTTAAAGAAACAGTCCAGATTTTAAAAGACTAAAGTCATATGAAAATCAAGTTCCTACATTGGAACTGCTTCACATTTATCAGTTATTTGTTATGTCCTCTTCAGTGTTACAAACATGATGTAAATAATAAAGCACAAGTTCATGACGTCCCATTCACCAAACTACCTGACATATTCACACTAAGGAATTTAAGGCTAAAATGTAAGTATTGCATTTTGAAGATTAATATTTTAAGCAAGTTTAATATATCTACATAAAACTCTGTAGCTAACAGATATGAAACATCTCTTTAAGCACAGACTTACAAAATTTGTCCACATACAAAATCACCAACGTAGTAGCAACAAACTTCAGAGACAATATTATACAGATTATGGTCTCTGACCACAATGAAATTAAATTAGAAGTCATTTTTTTCTAAAGTTGTATATTTAGAAAATAAAACTATAGCATGGCTCAAACAATCCATGAATTAGAGAAGGAAATTTAAAATGTTTAGAACTGAATGACAATGAAAACAATAATAAAAAAACAGTAAAGTGCAGCTGAAATAGTACTTAGAAGTAAATTTACATTTCTCTTCATTCATTAAGTAATCAACTTAAAAGCTTTTTTTTTTTTTTGCGGTACACGGGCCTCTCACTGTTGTGGCCTCTCCCGTTGCGGAGCACAGGCTCCGGACACGCAGGCTCAGCAGCCATGGCTCACGGGCCCAGCCGCTCCGCGGCATGTGGGATCCTCCCAGACCGGGGCACGAACCTGTGTCCCCTGCATTGGCAGGCGGACTCCTAACCACTGCACCACCAGGGAAGCCCCAACTTAAAAGCTTTTTAAAAGATCAGTGGGAGCTCAAAGAAAGAAGAAAAGAAACAGAAGGGTAAGAATTAATGAAATAGGGGGCTTCCCTGATGATGCAGTGGTTAAGAATCTGCCTGCCAATGCAGGGGACACGGGTTCAATTCCTGGTCCGGGAAGATCCCACATGCCAAGGAGCAACTAAGCCTGTGCACCACAACTACTGAGCCTGCGCTCCAGAGCCCGCGAGCCACAACTACTGAGCCCACATGCCACAACTACTGAAGCCCACGTGCCTAGAGCCTTGCTCCGCAACAAGAGAAGCCACCGCAATTAGAAGCCCGCGCACCGCAAAGAAGAGTAGCCCCCGCTCACCGCAACTAGAGAAAGCCTGTGCACAGCAATGAAGACCTAACACAGCCATAAATAAATTAATTTTAAAAAGAAGAATTAATGAAATAGGAAAAAAAATCAAAATAACAACTGGTTCTAAGTGTCCTGCTTGAAGTAGACATATAATAAGCAGCAGTGTAGCAGAGTGAAAAGAGCATGATTTTTCTTTTTTTAACTTAGGCTCAGTCTGAGCTCTGACACTTATTAGCTGTGTGACCTTGAACAAGTGATTTAACCTCTTTGAGCTTCAGCGTCCTCATTTGAAAAATAGGTATACAGAGTTTTTCAGGGTTATATTAGTGAAACAGGAGGGAAGGGGGCAGGGCACAACCTTTGAAAGAATGACATAGCCCTTGAGGTTACGACATAAAACAGGTTAGAACCAATTAGGTCCAAGAGGGCAGAAGATCGACTTCCAGGAGACCTTGAGCCTCATTACATGCCCACTGTAATACATTAGCATATGCTAAGTGACACACCCACAGGCACCATGACAGTTCCAAGGCCAACCATAAAAGGCCAAGACGTGGACAGTGGTGGCCCAATTCCTGGAAATCTCCATCCCTTCTCCAAGAGAGGTGGAATAATCCTCCCACTCGTTAGGCTATGAAATTACTCAGCCCATAAAAACTAACCACTCCATATTCTGGGGCCTCTTGCCTTCTGAGATGGCCCACACTCTGTCTGTGGAGTGTGTTTCCCCCAGGGCCATTCTCACTTTTTCAGATGGACCACATTCTGTTTACGGAATGTGTATCTCTCTAAATAAATCCACTTCTTATATCACTTTGCCTCTCACTAAATTCTTTCTGTGATGAGACATAAAGAACCTGAGCTTCATTACATCCTGAGACAAGATGTGTGATCTCAATTAAAAGACAGTGGGTTCAAGTCCCAGTCTGGGTTTTGGCTGGGTCTGAGTCCCAGCCCGTGGGTTAGAGTCCCAGTCTGGGTTTTGGCTGGGTTTGAGTCTCAACTTGTGGGTTCAAGTCCCAATCTGGGACTCAAGTCCCATCTGAGTTGTGCTGTTTCATTAGGAGTAAGTTAGATACATTGTGTCAAAGTGAAAAGCAACTGTATCACCCAAGACAATGTAACAAATGTCCTCCAATTTATAAATACATAAACACTCCAAACAGCCCCAAAAAATCAGTTTTAAATATTTTTAGATGGTCTTATGACCTATTGAAATATAGTTATAACAACAACAACAAAATAGACTCTTTTCTACCCAAAGTACTTGCTAAATTTCAGAAACCTGCTGTATCTACCTAAGGCAGATCCTGTTGCCTACCCAATATCATTTTCCTCCTCTTCCTTAGGAATAGTTGAAGGTAGTAATATGCCCAACTGAGACTACTACATTCTGTCTCCCCCTCAGATGGGTTGACCATGACATAATTCTAGCCAATGAAATATAAGCAGACCATCACTGGGCTGGGCTACTAGGTTCAGCTAGTAAATGCCGTTTTCCCCCCTCCCCATTTCTTCGTTTCCAGAGTATGCCTGTAATGGCTAGTGCTCCTTGTTTCCACGCATCTGCTTCCTTATTATACTCGGTGTTCAGTATGGGATTATATTTCCTAAGGGCCAGGTTGTTGAGTGACACCGTTACTCATGCAAACAAGAAGAAATTAACAGGGTGTTACTATTTCAACACACTGTAACAGGAGGCAACCAATAAAAATGCTTTGTAGCCACATTAACTGAGCTTAATAAGACAAAACGTAATTTTGTTTAGTATTCCCTTTGCATCTTCTCACCAAAGATAAGCATAAACTGCAACCTCTGTTACCTAAATGATAAAAGTTTGAAATAGAGCCAAAGTACGTGAATATTTTGAGCACATTTACATTAATATCTCTGTGCCTCAATCTCTTCATCTACAAAATAGTGTTAGTACATCTACTTAATTAAATGAGTCAAGACTTGGAAAATAATTAGGACACTGCCTAGCAAAAGGTAATCAATGTTAAAGAAAAAAGTGGTTCACTGACTCACGACAAATTAAGGTTTCTTCCTCCAAAATAAATAATACTTAATTCACATGTAGTTGAAGTGATAAATACATTTAAATGTGGTAAAATGCTATTACATTTAAATCCAAGTTTAAAATGCTATTACATTTAAATCCAAGTTTAAAGGAGAAAAAACAAGTGTTTAACTGTGGTTAAGAAAAACTCATCTAAAATTAACAAGAGTCGGCAATAACTTCATTCATTAATTTATCTATCTATCCAGCATTTACTGAATACCCACTATGGGCAAAACACGAATCCAGGTACTGGAGACGTCCTAGTAGATGACAGAAACAGGAAGCATAAACCTTCAAGTGTACTTTAAATGATACAAAATTACATTAAGATAAATGTTATAAAAAGAAATGGGATTGCAACAGACATCTTCATTCAATTAAAAATGAAGAAGTATGCTGTACTGGCTTTGAGTGATAGCCTATAACTTTTTAATTAAAAATATACATTTCTAAGTATTTTTAAAGCTTTTATCTTTCTTTTACACTGTCTTCATTTGCAGTATATGACTTAAATCAAGGGCCTAGAAAGTAAATAAATGCAGCACTGAATGTTTCAAGAAACTGCCATCTTTGGCAGTATTGGTGATTCTCAAAGATAAACCAGTCATGTGCACTGATGCCTTATGTTTCATCCAGACTCAACAATTGTACTCTTCTTCCTGTCACCATGCTCTGCTGTTGGGTAAAAAATTAAGTCAGATTTCTTCTTCCAGCTTCATGAACACATTATGTCAAGCTCAAAAAGTCAATCTTAGTGACCTCACCATCTGCCATGATCTCTTGTCAGACTCAGACAATTCAACTCCCACAGATGGTCTCAAAATGCAAGCCCCTTTCCTTTCCAATCACAACTTAGCAGCTGTGGGCACAAAGCCTTTTAAATTGGTACAACATTAATCAAAATATAAGGAAGAAAGCAAAAATAATTATGAATACATTTACAGAACTAACATCACTTGAATCGGGGTTTGCAGACTTTCTCACACTGCTGAAAAAGATGTTACTAAAAATTAAATTTCAGCAAAGCCAGCGTATTTCAATGGAAGGCAATAGTAATTTTAAATACATGCTCACGTTTCAAAGTTTGGAAAATATACACAACAATAAAACAGATAACAAATAGCAGCCATAATCCCACCTCTGAAAGGCAACTACCATAAATTTTTTTTTTTTTTCTTGCGGTACGCGGGCCTCTCACTGCTGTGGCCTCTCCCGTTGCAGAGCACAGGCTCCGGACACGCAGGCCCAGCGGCCATGGCTCACAGGCCCAGCCGCTCTGCAGCATGCGGGATCCTCCCGGACTGGGGCACGAACCCGCATCCCCTGCATCGGCAGGCGGACTCCCAACCACGGCGCCATCAGGGAAGCCCTACCATAAATTTTTGATATAACTTTCTTCAGTATTCTCCTTCTGCACTCTAACTTTTGATAAATGGTATTAATTAGAAGATATTTTCATAAAAAATGACAGTATATAACTTTTTCTTAGGTGATGAGCACATCTAAGTGCTTCGCCTATATAATCTCATTCAATTCATATCACAACTCTATCGGGTAAATGTTATTACTGTTCGCATCTTACACATGGCAAAACCGAGCTTTAGAGAGCTGAAGTAATTTGCCCAGTTAATCAACTGTGTAAATGGCAATGCCAGAATATGAAGTCAGGATCTTAGACCAGCAGACATGTTCTTAACTACTATGCTAATTTGTAAAATGTATTTGCCTTGAAATACAATAAATATATCCTCAAAATAAAACAAAATACATAATTGCTATTACAATAAATCCATATATAAAAGGATAACATTATACCAAAAGAATTACTTTCATATAGTACAAATTATATATCGTTGGGTCAGGTTTTTCCCCTTTTTAAAGGTTCTTTCTTTATTTAAATTTCAGTATTAAATTTACATTTATTTTTCTGGGTAGGTAGTAAACGTCCTCATTTTTTTATAACTATATAGTATTCCTTTACATTGTTACACCATAACTTATGTCACTAGTCACCTACTGATGGACATTTAGATTTCCTACATTTCTACACTGGTGACAGTAATCACATTTTAGTGACTCAATCCTCAGTGTTTGATCTGCTCTCTGACCACCTTGCCAGCTCTGTGTTGAAACACTTTCCCATATCCTTCTCTCATCTAGGTCCACTGGCCCTCCCATCCGTTCTTCAAAGACAGGCTCTCCTGCCTCAGGGCCTCTGCACATTCTGTTCTCTCTGCCTGGAACTTTCCCCAGCAGTTAACACTCCTTCCTTCAGATCTTTTCTCAAATGTCACTTTCTCAGGGAAAATGGTCCTTCTCCCACTACCCAGACTAGGTCAGGAGTCTCCAGTTAATGCTCTCCTACCTTCTCCTTTCATAGTACACATCTGGTTGTCATTATTTATTTGTGTGGTTATCAGATTGTGGCCCATCTCTACAACTGAAGAGTAAATGCCATGAGGGCAGGGACCCTATCTATTTTGTTTGTTTGTTTTTTGGCTGCACTGCACGCCTTGCAGGATCTTAGCTCCCTGACCTGGGATAGAACCCAGGTCCTCGGAGTGAAATCACTCCTAATTCCCTGGAGGTCCTAACCACTGGACCTCCAAGAAATTCCCAACCCTATCCATTTTGTTCACTTATTATATACCCAGTGTCTGGCACATGGTTGGAACTCAAGAAATATTTGTTTTTTGTTTGCTTTTTAAGAAATATTCATTAAATTAATTATGTACTCAATATTTTATTTATTTTCATGCTTTAATAATATATGATAATCTCATTTAATATGACGTGGTAGCAGAAAATAAGAAAACATATAAACATTGAACACATTCACACATCCGAAATGCCACTAAGCTACATAGCAGAATGTGTGTGTCACTTTCCTGTCATGAACAAAAAGTGTTTTGGAGCCAGCATTATATCTGTGTTCATTAATTTCAAAAAATGGGAAAAATTTTATAATAGGGTATATTTAATTTCACTGATGTTTAAGGTGAAAAGAACAGTAGGCAAAAGTTAATCTTCTTTTTTTTTTGGCTGCCCCAGGTCTTAGTTGCAGCACACGGGATCTTCGTTGTGGCACCTGGGTCTTTAATTGCAGCATGCGGACTTCTTAGTTGCGCCACGCAGACTTCTTAGTTGCGCCACGCAGACTTCTTAGTTGTGGCACGCACTCTTAGTTGAGGCACGCGGACTTCTTAGTTGCAACATGAGAAATCTTTATTGTGGCATGCATGCAGGATCTAATTTCCTTACCAGGGACTGAAGCCGGGCCCCCTGCATTGGGAGCGCAGAGTCTTACCCACTGGACTACCAGGGAAGTCCCAAGAGTTAAAATTTACAAGCTGCCCTTCTAAGAAACCATCAACATCTTACACTTAAAAAGAAAAAGATAATTGCTTTTATGTTCATTGCTCACCTTTTTTAAATTGAAAAAAAATGTGTCCAGGTTTACATAAGCTTTCACCCAGGACGCTACACAATGATAAAAACTGGTTAATACTACAAGCAATCAGTAACAACTTTTAACAGAGTCTTCCACATATGTGCAGGGAAATTACGAATAATGTTGTCTGAGCACTACTTATTGGTTCACTTATTCAGTAAATACTGATTGACTGCCTGCTGCTTGTCAAACAGTAGGCTGAGCATTAAAGATACTTCGAGAAACAACGAGACGGTCCCTGTTTTCATGGAGCCTACATTTTAACTCTGAAGGTAGGCATTCAACAATGTTTCCCAATTAACTATGTAATTACAATCACTATAAGTGCTACTATAGAGGCAAAAAAAAAGATGCAAAGGGAGCACGTACAACAAGGGTCTGGAACTCTGGTGGTTTTAAAGAAGATTCCTCTGAGGAAGTGAAGTTTGAGCCGAGCTCAACAGACAAACAGAGTAAACCACTGGCAAAGAGAGAGGGGGACCTCACAGCCAGAGGGTGCAAACATGACAGGGGAATGCTCAGAGGAAGAAAAACATATAGCAAGTTCCAGTAGCTAAAGGAAGATCTATGTACCTGAAAACAAAGGGCAAGACGAGGAAAGACTGAGAGATAAGGTTGGAGGCCCAATCATGCAGGACATTACTTTTTTCTTTTCTTTTTAATTAAATTAGGGGGAAGCCTTGGAAAGATTTTTAAGAGCCGAACATCTGAACCAGAGATACTAAATTACATTCACCAAAGATTAAGTACAAATTACATGCATTCTAATTCTTTAAAAACTGGTAATATCACCTATAATATTCTGTAATTCTTTGGTAACTGAAATATTCACTCACTTCCTGACTATACCAGGTAAGTGTATATTCATCATCTACAATTCATTTATCTAACAAACACCTTATCCTATTAGAACAAAACTCAAAGCTCAGAAATAAGCCAAAAAAAAAAAAAAAAAAAAAAGTCCCCAGCTCTCAAATTAGCTTCCATAAAACCTATGCACTTGTCAGTAACTCAAGTACACAGGCCTTTGTTCACTTGATTTTATTTAACATAAAATTCTCGGTAAATTTGCTTATCTTGATTTTCAGGGAGCAAATGGGTTAGGAGGCACTGCTATAGGTGAGTACATTGACAAAGTAATTGACAACTGGCAGCTTAATACTAAGGAAAACTAGACATATTATATTTTACCAAGTAAATTCACTGAAACAGAATTTCCCCCGGGAGTTCCCTGGTGGTCCAGTGGTTAGGACTCTGCACTTTCACTGCCGTGGCCCGGGTTCAATCCCTGGTTGGGGAACTAAGACCCCGCAAACCATGTGGCACCGCAGGAAAAAAAAAACAAAAAAAATCCTCCCTCATTCCCTGGCAAAACCACATTAATGACATGGTCTTATACGAGCTTTCACAATAAAACCTAATGAATATTATTGTTTAAAACATTTTTCATAGATCATAACATTTATTATTTGTTCTTAATTACAGAAAACAAAAGTTAAGAGAGAAAACTTATTTCTGCCCTGACCAAACAAGCAACATCAGAAGTAATTACCCAAATTTGGAAAAAAATCACATTTCAAGATCCTGCCAAGAACCGAATAGAAAGCTTCTTTTATCAAGTGGTACAAGCCAAAATTGAAACCATTAATCAGTTTATGCATAATGCATGGATTAGATCACCTGTTGTCCATATGCTCTTTAGCAAAGTCTTGTTTCCAGATAAATGTAGCTCTAGATAAGTAATACAAATGTTAAGATCTATCCCTACTTGATACATCACAACAGACTAGATGAGTTTTTAAAACATCATTTGGGTATTAATATAATTTACAGACAAAGTATTGTACAAAAAATGATGCAAGTGTAAAATGTTCAATTCACCTAAGGGTCCAAGAAGAAAAGAAAAATGGAGGCAATCAAAAGGAAGCAACTGATTATATAAAATAGGTAAGTAATGAGAACCTACTGTACAGCACAGGGAACTCTACTCAATGCTCTGTAGTGACCTAAATGGGAAGGAAATCTAAAAGATTGGGCATATGTATATGTATAACTGATTCACTTTGCTGTAGAGTAAAAACTAACACAACATTGTAAAGTAACTATACTCCAATAAAATTAATTTTTAAAAAAGCTAAAAGAAAAAGGAAGCAATCAGTGAAGAAAACAGTACAGTTTCTAATCCTCACTTAAAACAGCACTGTTCTTATATAAATACTTCATCTATATCCAAATGGAAATGAAACAATTTTATATCCAGCATCATCACAAGAGCTACTTACTATATAATTACCCCAAATAACCTACAGAATAGCTATTACCTCCATTTTACAGGAGGGAAAACTGAGTCAGCTTAAATAACTTGCACAAGGTCATATACAACCAAAATTTGCAATAAAATTACTACATACATGTTCCATGATATCATAAAAAGATGAGTTCCAAGCAGTTTTAATTTTAAAGTAATTTAAGATTTTAAAAACACTTAAGAAAGTTTGTATTGTATATAAATGGCGAAGAATATAAACTATTATATAGTTTAAAATGATCTAAAATCAACTTCTGTATACTTCAATAAAAGTTAATTAAAAAAACTAACACATTGTGAATCAACTCTACTCCAATAAAAATTAATAAAAAATTAATTAATTAATTAAAAGAGACTTCTAGAAAAATGGCAGAGGGTAAGAACATTTGTCTTGGGACTTCCCTGGAGGTCCAGCGGTTAAGACTCCACGCTCCCAATGCAGGGGGCCCAGCTTCAACCCCTGGTCAGGGAACTAGATCTTGCACACCACAACTAAGAGCCTACATCCCGCAACTAAAGAGCCTGCATGCGACAACAAAGATCCCGCGTGACGCCACTAAGACCCAGCACAGCCAAATAAATAAATAAATATATTTTTTTAGAAAAAGAACATTTGTCTTATTTATATGAGCCCTCTATCAACTTAGAGCTATCACATATTTTTAATTTGATTTCTTTAACACTGGTTTAAAAATAAATTAATTTTTAAAAAGAAGATAGCCAGAAAGTACAAAAAGGTGTACAGCGAAATGTTATTCTCCTGATGTTGTTGGCCCATCTGCCTATTTCCCATCTGCCCCATTTATACCCCTGCATGGACAGTCAAAGTACTTTGTTTCTACTGTATCTGCCCCAGATTTCTTTTAAGCACATACAAGCAATACAAAACACTCTCGTTTTCCCATTTTTAAAAAAGCTGAGGGGCTTCCCTGGTGGCGCAGTGGTTGAGAGTCCGCCTGCCGATGCAGGGGACACGGGTTCGTGCCCCGGTCCGGGAAGATCCCACATGCCGCGGAGCGGCTGCGCCCGTAAGCCATGGCCGCTGAGCCTGCGCTCCGCAACGGGAGAGGCCACAACAGTGAGAGGCCCGCGTACCGCAAAAAAAAGAAAGAAAGAAAGAAAGCTGTGAATTTCTGAGTATGAATTTTGTAATCTGCCATATCACTTGTTTGAAAGAGCTTTCCAGTTGATTCTCTTGGGGCTTCTCTGAAAACAGTCAGATCATCTGTAAGCAATGATTACTTTACCTCTTCAGCCACTTTATATACTTCTATCATTCTTTTCTCTGATTGCACTGGCTGATTTCTGCAGTACAATGTTAAATAATAGTGGTGAGTGGTAATAACAGACATTCTTTCTTATTATTCTTTAATCAGACTGTTCCTTTAATGATACTTAATGAAAAATATATCCATAGGTGCTGAAAGGGCATCTGATAAGATTCCATATGCATTCTTCATAAAATATAATCTTACTAAATATTAATCATTTTCTCTTATTAAATGTTTATAATGAGAATTTAACAAGACTGTATAATGAATGCATGTTAAATCTTATCAAATCTTCTGAAAGCATATTTTAGCATTTGCTTAAAAGGCATTAGTAGTCAAAATTAATAATAATTACTAATAAATACTTAAAGTGTTTTCTTATTGATAGAACTTATTTGTAAGAGTACGGCCCCAGTTCCTCTTTAGATGGGCAACCCTTTGACAACTTTATTTTTCCTATGGTAACCTGACAGCTTAGACTTGTTACCTCTTCTGGAGGTAGTTTTTGGTAGTTTATATTTTCCTGGATAATCATCCATTTTGTTTAGGTTCTCAATTTATCTGCTCCCAGGCTGATATTATTCAGCCTTAAAAAGGAAGGGAATTCTGACACATGCTACAACATGAATGAACCGTGAGGACATTCTGCTAAGCAAACTAAGCCAGTCACAAAAAGACAAATACTGTAATTCTACTTACATGAAGTACTCAGAGTAGAGGCAAAATCACAGAGTCAGAAAGTATACCGAATGGTGGTTGCCAGGGGCTGGGGGACAGGGGATGGAAAAGGGGGACTGCTGTTTAATGTGTATAGAGTTTCAGTTTTACAAGATGAAGAGTTATAGATATGATGAACTACATACTAAAAAAGGCTTAAAGTGGTAAATTTTATGTTATGTGTATTTTACCCACAATAAAAAAAATTTCTTTAATGGATAGACAATAAAGTAGGGGATGAGCAAAAACAAAAACAAAAAACTTTACACGGAAAAGTAAGCAAAACAGCCACACAAATTCTAGAAAATACAGAGTAAGGATTAGACCCGTCTAATTATTAAAACCAGTCATAAAGTTACAACAGTTAAAATGTTATATACTGTAAATGCAAAAGCGTATAGATGGATGGACCCAAAAAACAAGTGCAAGAATAGATTTAAATCTACAAAGAAATTTAGTATATATCAAAGTTGACACTTCATATTAGTTAGGTATAAATGGTTTAGGTAGATTACTCAATAAATAGCAATAGGATACAAGACAATTGAGTAATCATCTTAAAAAAATTAATTGGAGGGCTTCCCTGGTGGCACAGTGGTTAAGAATCCGCCTGCCAATGCAGGGGACATGGGTTCAAGCCCTGATCCGGGAAGATCGCACATGCCGTGGAGCAACTAAGCCTGTGCGCCACAACTATTGAGCCTGCGCTCTAGAGCCCGCGAGCCACAACTACTGAGCCCACGTGCTGCAACTACTGAAGTCCGCGCATCTAGAGCCTGTGCTCCATAACAAGAGAAGCCACTGCAATGAGAAGCCCACACAGCTCAATGAAGAGTAGCCCCCACTCGCCACAACTAGAGAAAGCCCCACACACAGCAACAAAGATCCAACGCAGCCCAAAACAAATAAATACAATAAAATAAATTTATATAAAAAAATTAATTGGAGCCATAATTTGTACCTTGTTTGAAACAAATTCCAGACGGATCAAAAAATCCAATGCAATTTTTTAGGTGTTAGAAGAAAACATGGGAGCTTGATTTTTTAATCTGTGTGGAAACCTCTTCTAAAATATGAACCCAAACCCAGGATTCATCAAAGGAAGAAAACTGATATGACTACATTTTTTTATATTTAAAGAAAACACCACAATGCAAGTCATAAGAAAAATAAACTGGAAAGTAGTATTTGCAATTCACATTCCAAAAAAAGAGTTAATTTCTAACCTATGAAAGCTCCTATAAATAAACAGAACATAAATAGATCTAAAGAAAAATGGGCAAAAGATACATAACAGAAAACACAAATGGCTTTTAAACATAAAATATATTCAACCTCTCTCATAAGAGAAATACAAAATAAAGCTGTAATACACAAGATCAAAAATATTGACACTGGTATACTGTACTGAGAAAAAGGAGGGAAAACAGACTTTATCATACTTGCTGGTGGTAGAATAAATAGGTACAATCTTTATGCAGCGTAACTTCACCATATCTATGAAAATTATACATGTATATATCCCATGAGGTTTTTTTCTAGGGTCATGTGAAACCATAGATATAAAGGATACTCACTATGGTGTCACTTTTATAGCAAAAGTTAAGACAAACCCTGTTTACCAATATTAGACTAAACAAATCATGGCCTAAAACAAGAAATAAGGGAGCGCATTGTGAACTAATAAAGAATGACCTCCAATGTAAACCTTTCAGTGAAAGGAAGCAAGTTAAAGAGAAGTACGTGAAGCATACTAGCATTTGTATAAAAAGACTACCTCCCAGGCAAGGAACTGGCTGGACATATGGCAAAGAGTGGGAAGAACACATTTTTCTTTTCTTTGATCAATTTTAATGAAATAATAAGATGAGCTACTTACATCCTTTATACATTCTGTATTTTTCCCACAAACACAAAGTACCTATGTAACACACCAATTTAATTTTTAATTCTGTATTTTCCTTCATACAGAAACAATACTTCTGGACTTCCCTGGTGGCGCAGTGGTTAAGAATCCACCTGCAAATGCAAGGGACACAGGTTCGATCCCTGGTCCGGGAAGATCCCACATGCTGTGGAGCAACTAAGTCTGTGGGCCACAACTACTGAGCCTGCAAGCCACAACTACTGAGCCTGTGCACCACAACTACTAAAGCCCACGTGCCCTAGAGCCCACGCGCCGCAACTACTGAGCCCACGTGCCTCAACTACTGAAGCCCACATGCCTAGAGCCCGTGTTCTGCAACAAGAGAAGTCACCACAATGAGAAGCCCATGCACTGCAATGAACAGTAGCCCCTGCTCACCGCAACTACAGAAAAGCCCGAGGGCAGCAATGAAGACCCAATGCAGCCAAAAAGAAAAAAGAGAGAGAGAGAGAAACAATACTGCTTTCAAAAAATAAGTAGAAATAATATCTGAAGTACAGAGTCAGGGTATGGTTTTTGTAACATTTTAGATAGAATCCTCGCTTAAGGAGCTTGAAAAACCAGAATTATTGTATTCTAATCAAATCCTATGTAAAGAAAAGCCTTTTTCTACAAAAAGGTAGAGAACTAAACAAGACCAAATTCACCATATCTGACACACAGTGCAATGTAGCGACATGTGGGATTCCAAGATAAAATTACAGGAACACAGGTTTTAAAAAGCCAGAAGATGGCACTATTACTTCACTAAAGTCTCACTGGTACCTACATCTAAGTCTCTCAAGGTCTTATTAAGAGATGCGTTTTTCCTTTTCTCTATGTCTCTGTCCTGTTGCCCTTCTGCATTCGTGCCTATATTTACCTATCCTTCTACTCTTCACCCAAGATACGAAACTGAAATAAACATGAGTGGAAAAGGAAGACAGAAGAAATTCCTGAATTTATAACAGTACTATTTTAAGTGAATACAACATATTTAAAACGTATTATAAGGTTCCTTTTGCTTTAAAATCGTAGTTGATTTACAATTTTATATAAGTTTAGGTATACAATATAGTGATACACAATTTTTAAAGATTATACTCCATTTATAATTATTATAAAATATTGGCTCTATTCCCTGTGATGTATAATATATCCTTGTAGCATATTTATTTTTATACACATTAGTTTGTACCTCTTAATCCTCTAACACTATTTTGCCCCTTCTCCCTTTCCTCTCCCCACTGGTAACCACTAGTTTGTTCTCTATATCTGAGTCTGGTTCATTTTTGTTATATTCACTAGTTCATCTTTTAGATTCCACATATAAATAATGTCATATAGTATTAGTTTTTCTCTGTCTGACTTACTTCACTAAGCATAACACCCTCCAAGTCCATCCATGTTGTTGCAAATGGAAATTGTTCATTCTTTTTAACGACTGAGTAGTATTCCATTGAATACGTGTACCACATCTTCTTTACCCACTCATCTGTTGATGGACACTTAGACTGCTTCCATATCTTGGCTATTGTAAATAACGCTCCTATGAACACTGGGGTTCATGCATCTTTATGAATTAGTGTTTTCCATTTTCTTCAGATATATACGCATGAGTGGAATTGCTGGATCATATGGTGGTTCTATTTTTATTTTTTTGAGGAACCTCCACACTGCTTTCCACAGTGGCTTCACCAATTTACACTCACAGTGTACAAGGGTTCCCTTTGCTCCACATCCTAGCCAACGTTTGTTATTTGTGGTCTTTTTGATGACAGCATTTCTGACAGGTTGAGGTGATAGCTCGTTGCGGTGTTGATTTGCACTTCTCTGATTATTAGCAACGCTGAGCATCCTTTGGTGTGCCTGGTGGCCATCTATACATCTTCTTTGGAAAAAATGTCTGTTTGGATCTTCTGCTTATTTTTTGATTGGGTTGTTTGTTCTTAAGATTGACATGTATGAGCTGTTTATATATTTTGCGTATTAATCCCTTACCAGTCATATCATTTGCAAATATTTTCTCCCATACAGTAGGTTCTCTTTTCATTTTGTTGATGGTTTCGTTTGCTGTGCAAAAGCTTCTAAGTTTAATTAGGTCCATTTGTTTATTTTTACTGTTGTTTCCTTTGCCTTAGGAGACAGATCCAAAAATATGTTACTACAATTTATGTCAAAGAATGTTCTGCCTGTGTTTTCTTCTAGGATTTTTATGGTTTCCAGGCTTGCATTTAGGTCTTTAATCTATTTTGAGTTTATTTCTGTACATGGTGTGAAAAAATGTTCTAATATCTTTCTTTTACATGTAGTTGTCCATAAGGTTCTTTTGTTAAATACGAAAACACAGGTTTATATCCATTCTCTTTTGAAACTACACTAAAATGAAGCTAAAGGACTAAAAAAGGATAAAACCATCCAAAAAATATACATATTGGTACTACCCTGGTGGTCCAGCAGTTAAGACTCCATGCTCCCAATGCAAGGAGCCCGGGTTCCATCCCTGGTCAGGGAACTAGATCCCGCATGCCACAAGTAAGAGCCCACATGCCACAACTAAGACCCAGCACAGTCAAATAAATAAATAAATATTTTTTTAAAAACATATACATATGTAGCATGAAAGGAAACATCAGGGACATAAATACAGCTCACTGAAGCTAGACAGAGGGTAGCTGAACTTGGCTTGGTAAAACAGAACAAGCCAAACCCTATGCATGTGAGGGCAGGTGAGGGTATGAAACCAATAAGCTGCAAACACAACAGAAAGGCTTAAGAATGGAGACATCTGGGTCGGGGCTGAAAATAGGAATATCGGTTGAAAGGCTGTATAAGGAACAGGTTTCACCCAGAAGCCTTATCATGTAGCCAAGAAACTGCTTCTCCTGCACCCTAGCAAGAGACAAGTGATTTGTCTTAAGACACTAAACTAGGATGTAGAAACCAGGTACACACAGGGGTTGTGTGTCACAGCATACCACAAAGAGATTAAGTTAAGATTCACATGCTGAACAGTGGACCCCAGCCGTCTTCCCCAAATCAGCTTCTAGAACACAAGCCAATCAAGCAGGAGACTACGAGATTCCTCCATAGGGAATCTGACCCAAGAGAAGAGACCCTCAATCACTCCATCACCCTGTATTAAGACTTGCAGTTAACAACTCCCCACGGACAGAGTTTTTACTGTCTCACTCTTTACACAGATGGCCAAAGTTTACTGAACAAATAAGGAACGTCTCTAACGTGAAATAAAAAGACCGAATTAACAAAACAGAAGAAGGAAAAGAAAGGAAGGAAGGAAGAGGAAAGAAAGAAAAGAAGGGGAGAAAGAGAAAGAAAGCAAAGGAAGAGTGGGAAATCTACAAACTATAACAAAAAGCTTTTTAAAATTAGAAAAAAATAAGAATCACAAATCTAGGATGTCCAACTAAAAGGGAATTTCAGAAAAAGAAAAGAGAAAAGAAGGAAAGAAATTATACCCCCAAAAAATATTTGTTTCTGGTAACACAGTGAACTAAAGGGTCTGTAAACTTCACCTTAACAAATATCTAGAAATGTTGGATACATTAAAATACATATTCTCTCAAATGCTGAGCTCACAAGAAAGCAAAGTTTTCAGCTGCCATGGAGGAATTCGTCAACACAAATAACCAAAACTTTTAACTTTTAATGGCCTTAAAGTGACAAGAGACAAGGCTTTGGGAATCACATGAAGTGAAGAGTTGGAATTAAGGTCCCCACTCCCTTTCTTTTTTTTTTTTTTCCACCCCGTTTCAAACATTCTCAGTGAAAGGATGGACTAGGGGAGGAGAAGGAAATCAACCACCAGCAAAGACAAGAAAATGTCTCTATCTAGCTCTGGAAACTAGGGGAAAAAGAGGTCTCCTAAAAATCCTCAGATTCAGGTATCATAATGATCTCCAATTAAAAAAAAAAAATTCATCCAGACACAGCAAAACACTAAAAATAAAGAGATCTTAAGAACAAGCAGAGAATGACACCAAAGGCACAGGCAGCAGAAGACAAAACAGACAAATAGAACTTCATGAAAAATTTAAAATTCTGTGCATCAAAAGACACTATCCACAAAGTAACAAAGCAACCCATAGAACAGGAGAAAATATTTGCAAATCATACATCCAACAAGGGATCAATATCCAGAATATGCAGAGAACTCTTAAAACTCAACAACCAAAAAAAGAAAAAAAAAACAAAACCAAACAACCCGATTCCAAAATGGGCGAAGGACTTGAATAGACTTTCTTCCAAAGAAGATGTACAAAAGGCCAACAAGTACATGAAAAGATACTCAACATCACTAATCATTAGAAAAAGACAAAATAAAATCACAGTAAGGTTCTATCTCACACCCATTAGAATGGCTACTCTCAAAACAAGAAGCGTTGACAAGGATGTACAGAAGTCGAGACTTTTGTGCACTGCCAGTGGGGATATAAAATGGTACAGCTAGTGTGGAGTTTAAACAGTATGGAAGTCCTGAAAAAATTCACACTAGAATTACCATGTGATCCAGAAATTCCAATTCTGGATATATACTCGAAAAAACTGAAAGCAGGGTCTCAAAGAGATATTTGTACACCCATGTTCACGGCAGCATTATTTACAACACCTAAAATTTGGAAGTAACCCAAGTATCCATAGACAGATGAATGGATAAGCAAAATATGCTACATATACACATACAATGGAATATTATTCGACCTTAAAAAAGAAGAAAATAATGACACGTACTCTAACATGGATGAACTCTGAGGACACTATGCTTAGTGAAATAAGCCCATCACATAAAGACAAATACTGTATGATTCTATGATTTATATGACTACTTAGAGTAATCAAAATCATAGAGACAGAAAGTAGAATGGTGGTTGTCAGGGGCTGGAGAAGGGGAAAATGGGTGCAGAATTTCAGATTTCAAGAAGAAGAGTTCTGGAGATGATGGTGATGATTGCACAACAATATGAATGTACTTAATGACACTGAAGTGTATCCTTTAAAATGGTTAACACAGTAAACTTTATGTTATGTGTATTTTACTACAATTTTTTTAAATTGGGGGAAAAAACACAGGCAGAGAGAAAAACAGATTATCTACAAGCAAATGACAATTAGACTGCAGAAGACTTCTCAACAGCAGCAAAAGCAAAAACACAGTGAATATCCTCAAGGTGTTAAGGGAAAACAAAAGCAAACTAGAATTCTAAACTATTTTAGAATAGTTTTCACCTAAAAATAAGCGTGAAATAAAAGACATTTTCAGTGAGTTTACCTTCAACAGACATTCAATAAAGAGGCATCCAAAGGATATACTTCAGGAAAATGGAAAACTAAGCTGAAAATGCAAAAGAAATTCAAGGAAGAGAAATAAAAACGTTAAGATTATATATAAACATACATCATCTGTATGACAGTTATACTGAATAATTTTAGAAGATGAAGAAAGTGGGGGAAAAAACAGGAGGAAATATGCCTGGACAACAATAATATAAGAAGGGAGGCATTTGATCAGAATTAAAGAATTCAAAGGGCCTTGTGCTGTTTAGAAAATACTGTGTTAAATTAAATATGCTCACTAAAAATGTAAAGGCAACCACTTAAAGGATAAAAGAATTATCAAAAGCTGGTAGGATAGAAAAACAGAAGCAGCACAGAAAAAGCAGTATAAATGGATGGTAGAAAGAAATGCAAATACATAAATAAACTCGTTAGTTAAAAAGACTGTCACATTGGGTTTAAAATAAACAATAAAATGGAAAACAAAATCCAACTGCTCTTTGCAGTATCTAACACATACCTCCACAGAAAGTAACAGAATGAAAAAAGACAATGTGACTCTATAAACACACAAATGGTCTTCACAGTAAGAGCATTATAGAGGATAAAGAGGATATAACGATTAAAGGTTCTTTTCAGCAGGAAGACACAAATATTCTAAATTTGAATGTATTTTATAACAGTTCACAAATGTATAAAGAAAAAAAAGGGCAAATTTACAAGGAGAAACTGAGAAATCTACAACTATAAAAGAGATTTTAACATACACCTCTCAGTAATGATGAGTTGAACAGACAAAATAAGAAAGTCAGTAAGGGTATACACAAAATTTCATCAACACAATTAGTAAGTGTGGTCTAAGAGACATATGTACCAACCTGCCCCCAAAATGGGAGAATACACATTGTTTTCCAAAGAATTCTCTTCAAAACAATGCCTCATTTGATGTGGTCAGTATAACCCTTACACCAAAGCCAGATAATAGGAACAATATGTTAAACTACAGTCGAGTTTAACTTACGTACAGCAACAAAATCAATACAGAAAAACACAAAAATCAATAAACACTAGGAGGATTACAAGGGTAAAGAAAGTCCAATAGTAGGAAAGATTAAATACTTAATAATAAATTACAAGAAATGTATAAAAACTTGTATGAGGGAATTGAAAACATACGTCTACACAAAAGCCTGCGCACGAATGTTCGTAGCAACATTATTATAATAGCCAAAAAGCGTAAACAAACCCAATGTCTACCAACTGATGAATGGATAAATAAAAAGGACTATATCTATACAACGGAATGCATATTATTTGGCAATAAAAAGGAGATGAAGTATTGTTACGTTACAGTATGTATAAACCTAGAAAATATTACACTAAGTGGAAGAAGGCAGTCACAAAATGCCACATGTTGTATGACGGAATTTAAATATGATTTAGATATTATACATGAATAGTTCATTTATATGAACTATTCAGAGGAGGCAAATCCAAAGAAACATAAAGTAAATTAGTAGTTGCCCAGGGCTGGAGGGAGAAGGGAATGAGGAGTGACTGCTAAAGGGCACAGGTTTCTCTTCGGGTTACTAGGAATGTTCTGGAATTAGGTGGTGGTGATGGCTGCACATCTCTGTGAATATACCAAAAACCACCAAATCATATACTTTAAAAGGTAAAGTTTATGATAATTATAATGCAATAAAGCTTTTTAAAAAAAAAAAAAACAAGGAAATTTTTCAATACTCCTAAAGATTTGAACAACGGAAAGACATACCCTGTTCTTGGATAAGACAATTGAACATTATAAGGATATAAATTCTCCCTAAGTTAATTTATAAATTCAATGTAATCCCAATAAAAATACTAACAACCCATTTTATAGAGTTAGACAGGTTGATATTAAAGTTGACATAGAGGGACTTCCCTGGTGGCACAGTGGATAAGAATCCACCTGCCAATGCAGGGGACACAGGTTTGAGCCCTGGTCCGGGAAGATCCCACAGGCCATGGAGCAACTAAGCCCGTGCGCCACAACTATTGAGCCTGTGAGCCACAACTACCGAAGCCCACGTGCCTAGAACCCACGCTCCGCAACAAGAGAAGCCACCGCAATGAGAAGCCCGCGTACCACAACAAAGAGTAGCCCCCGCTCGCCACAACTAGAGAAAGCCCACACGCAGCAACCAAGACCCAACGCAGCCAAATAAATAATTTTTAAAAAATTTTTAAAAATAAAGTTGACATAGAAAACAAACATGCAAGAATAACTAGGAAAGTACTGGAAAAGAAAAACTATGAATGGAAAATAACCTTACCAGATATTAAAATATGCTATACAGCCTCTGTAATTAAAACATTGTGGTACAGATGCACGAATAGGCCAGTAGACCAGTGGACAGAATAGAAAGTACAGAATTAGACCTAAATACAAATGGAAATTTAGTATATGACAAAGTCGGCATCCCCAATCATTGGGTAAAGATGGACTCTTTTCAGATTTTTAAAAAATTGTGGTAAAATACACGTAACATAAGGTTTACTATCTTAACCATTTTTCAGTTTAGAGTTCAGCAGCATCAAGTACATTGACACTGCAGTATAACCAACCTCCAGATCTCTTTTCACTGTGAAAGACTGCAACTACATAATCATTAAACAATAGCTCCACATTCACCCCTCCCCGTGGCCCTTGACAACCACCATTCTGCTTTGTCTCTATGAGTTTGACTGCTCTAAGTACTTCATATAAATGGAATCATACAGTATTTGTCTTTTTGTCACTGGCTTATTTCACTTATCATCAAGTTCCCAGGGTTCATCCATGTTATAGCATGTGTAAGAATTTTCTTCCTTTTTAAGGTTAAACAATATTCCACTGTATGTATATACTACATTTTGCTAATCCATTCATCTATTGATGGACACGTGGGTTGCTTCTATCTTCTATAAACATGGGTGTAAACATGAGTGTACAAATATCTCTTTGAGGCTCTGCTTTCGATTCTTTTGAGTATATATCCAGAAGTGGAATTGCTGGATCACATAGTAATTCTACTTTGAATTTTTTGAGGAACTTCTATACTGTTTTCAACACTGGCTGTACCATTTTATAAATTTTACCACCAACAGGGTAAGGGTTTCAATTTCTTCACCAACCAAGTTTCCAATCCTCACCAACACTTGTTATTTTGTTTTATTGGTTTTTTTTTTTTTAATAGGCGTCATCCTAATAGGTATGAGGTGGTATCTCACTGCGTTGTTTTGTTTGTTTGTTTGTTTTGGGGGGTACGCAGGTCTCTCACTGTTGTGGCCTCTCCCGTTGCGGAGCACAGGCTCCAGACGCGCAGGCTCAGCGGCCATGGCTCACGGGCCCAGCCGCTCCGCGGCATGTGGGATCTTCCCGGACCGGGGCATGAACCCGTGTCCCCTGCATCGGCAGGCAGACTCTCAACCACTGCGCCACCAGGGAAGCCCTCTCACTGCGGTTTTGACTTGCATTTCCCTAATGATTAGTGGATGTTAAACATCTTTTCATGTGCTTTTTGGCCATTTGTATATCTTCTTTGGAGAAATGTCTATTCAAGTCTTTTACCAATTTTTTTTTTTTGGCTGTGTTGGGTCTTCATTGCTGCACACAGGCTTTCTCTAGTTGCAACGAGCGGCGGGGGCTACTCCCCGTTGTAGTGCATGGGTTTCTCACTGCTGTCGCTTCTCTTGTTGCAGAGCACGGGCTCTAGGCACGCGGCCTTCAGTAGTTGTGGCACTCGGGCCCTGGGGGGTGCGGGCTTCAGTAGTTGTGGCACAGGTTCAGTAGTTGTGGCTCTTGGGCTCTAGAGCGCAGGCTCAGAAGTTGTGGTGCACGGGCTTAGTTGCTCCACGGCATCTGGGATCTTCCTGGACCAGGGATCGAACCCATGTCCCCTGCACTGGCAGGCGGATTCTTAAGCACTGCACCACCAGGGAAGTCCTTTTGCCAATTTTTGAATCAAGTTGTTTGGGTTCTGGTAGAAGTTCTTTATATATCCTAGATATTAACGCCTTATGAGACATATGATTTGCAAATATTTTCTCCCATACCATAGGCTGCCTTTCACCCTTAATGGTGTCTTTTGATGCAGACATTTTTAATTCTGATGTAGCCCAATTTATCTATTTTTACTTTTGTTACCTGTGCTTTTGGTATCATGTCCAAGAAATCACTGCCAAATCCAAAATCATAAAGATTCTTACCTATGTTTTCTTCTAAGAATTTAATACTTTTAGCTCTTAAGTTTAGGTCTTTGATTCATTTTGAGTTAATTGTCATATATGGTATAAAGGCCCAATTTTTTTTTTTTCACATGGATATCCAGTTTCCCCAACATCATTTGTTGAAAAGACCACCCTTTCCCCATTGAATGGTCTTGGCACCCTTGTCAAAAATAACTTGCCCATATATGCAAGGGTTTATTCTGGGCTATTATATTCCACTGATTTTTATGTCTGTCTTTATGCTAGTACCACATTGCTTGATTACTGTAGCTTTGTAATAAGTAGTGAAATTGGGAAGTCTGAGTCCGCCAGCTTTGTTCCCTTTCAGGATTATTTTGGCTATGTGAGGTCCCTTGAAATTCTTTATGAATTTTAGAACGGATTTTTGTTTCTGTTAAAAAAAAGAAATTGGGATTTTGATAAAGATTGCACTGAATCGGTACATCACTTTGTGTGGTATTGACATTTTAGCAATATTAAGTCTTCCAGTCTAGGAACACAAGTTGTCTATTTATTTGTGTCTTCTTTAATTTCAGCAATGTTTTGTAATATTCCATGTACCAGTGTTTTGCCTCCTTGATTAAGTTTATTCCTAAAGTATTTTATTCTTTTTTCCTTTCATGCTATCCTGAATGGAATTGTTTTCTTAATTTCCCCTTTGGATTGTTCACTACGTTAGTGTGTAAAAATGCAACTGATTCTTTTGTGTTGATTTTTTTATCCTGCAACTTTGCTGAATTTGTTCATTAATTCTAATAGGTTTGGGTATGTAGAATCTTTAGGGTTTTCTACATATAAAGATCATATTGTCTGCCAATGGAGAAAATTTTGCTTCTTCCTTTCCAATTCAGATGTCTTTTACTTCTTTTTCCTGACTAATTGCTCCAGTTAGGACTTCCAGTACTATGTTAAATAGAGTGGTGACTGCAGACATCCTTGTCTTGTTCCTGAACTTGAAGAAAAGCTTTCAGTCTTTCACAACTCAGTGTGATGTTAGCTGTGGGCTTCTCCTATAGGGCCTTTTTACATGTTGAGGTAGTTCCTTCTATTCCTAGTTTGTTGAGTGTTTTTATCATAAAGGGTGTTGAATTTAGTCAAATACTTTTCGGTATCAACTGAAAAGATGAACTTTTTAATACATGGTGCTGGGCAGTCATTCTGAAAAAGATAAAATTAGATCCATATCTCACACCATACACACAAATAAACTCCAAAAGGATTAGAGATCAAGATTTAAAAAATGAAAGTGGGCATCCATCAACTTAACCAAGGTAAACAAGGGTAAACAAGGTAAATATCACCAATGATAAAACATATTGACATGACGAAGCCCTTGATGAGCTCTGTGAAAGAAAGACACATCATTTTTTGTGGTATTTTTAGTAAAAAGGCATAACCACACTCCAATCATGAGACAACATTGGACAAAGTCAAATAAAGGATATTCTGGAAAATATATGATCGGTACTCTTCAAAAGTGTCAAGGTCATGTAACAAAGAAAAACTGAAGGCTGTTAGAGAATAGAGAATACTAAGGAGAAACAACTAAATGCAATATGGGAGCCCAGATAGGATCCTGGAACAGAAAAATGTCATTACAGAAAAAAATGATGAAATTCAAATTAAGGTCTGTAGTTTAGTTAATAATATTGTCCTGGTGTTAGTTTCTTGCTCCTGATAATTATGCAATGGTTATGAAAAGGTTAAATTAACATTAGGAAGTTGTATCTTTCCTGTAAGTCTCAAATTAGTTTAAAGTAAAAAAGTTTTAAAAAAAGAAATACAGCAATAATTATACCACTAAGAGTGATAACCATCAAAAGAACTAAAAGCAGATATGGTTAAAGGTAGTTTTACTAATTCGTGCTGTTAGAAATCAAGATAGTTCCCCTTGGGGAAGAGGTGTTCGTGACTGGAAAGGGCAGTAGGGTGCTGTTAATCGTCTGTTTCTGGATCTAGGGTGCTAGTTACACTGATGTGTTATTTAGTTAGTGAAAATTTGTCCAATTTTAGGTATCTATCATCTTTCAGTAAAAAAGCAGTTTTTAAAAACATAGTTTTACCTCTGGATAGTGAGATGAAAAATATGAAGATTCTTTTTCAGAAAATTTTAAATTGGTAACTGCCAAATATTAATACAAGAAGTCAGAAAGGCAAGCATGAGTCCCTAAGCCCAGAAGAATCCAGAAAGCACAACTTGTCTATTTTATTTCTCCATCGTCAGCAACCAATCTCCTATATTCCTCTTGAGAAAAAGTGGGATTTGTGCAAGATAACCAAGAGCTAAGACTAAGAGTAGATATAACAGGGGGTATCGGGCTTCCCTGGTGGGGAAGTGGTTGAGAATCTGCCTGCTAATGCAGGGGACACAGGTTCGAGCCCTGGTCTGGGAGGATCCCACATGCCGCACAGCAACTAGGCCCGTGAGCCACAACTACTGAGCCTGCGCATCTGGAGCCTGTGCTCCGCAGCAAGAGAGGCCGCGACAGTGAGAGGCCCGCGCGCCGCGATGAAGAGTGGCCCCCGCTTGCCACAACTAGAGAAAGCCCTCGCACAGAAACGAAGACCCAACACAGCAAAAATTAATTAATTAATTAACAGGTAGTATCTTCAAGGGAACTATCAGACACAACAAGATTCACACAGTAAGCACTAGATAATGTAAACTATGAGAGAGCTTCTGATATCGGACATAAAAATGTTACCAAACACACACTGGTTACTTAAGATAGATGTAGATTCAATGTGAAAAATTCATCTAAGTTGCTAGTAGTCACAACATGAAAAAGTTTTTCCAAACTTTCTTTAGCCTAGAAATCATTTTATTGACTGCTATTTGTTAGTTGCATACGTTCTTTTTCTTCCAGTTTTGAGATATAGCTGTCAAAAGCACTGCAGAAGTTTCGGTGGACAGCATGATCTGTCTACATACCTCATGAAGGGATTATCACAATAAGCCTAGTGAATATCCATCATCTCATACAGATACAAAACTAAAGAACCAGAAAACTACTGTTCTCCTTGTGATGACAGCTCTTAGGATTTCCTCTCTTAACAACTTCCGTACATAACATAGAGCAGTGTTCACTATATTTATCATGGTGTACATTACACCCCCAGTTTTGTTTTTTTTTTTTTGGCCGCACCATGCAGCATGTGGGATCTTAGCTCCCAGGGATCAAACCACACCCCCTACAGTGGAAGTATGGAGTCTTTTTTTTAAAAAATAAATTTATTTATTTTTGGCTGCATTGGTCTTTGTTGCTGCACGCGGGCTTTCTCTAGGTGTGGCGAGCGGGGGCTACTCTTCGTTGTGGTGTGCAGGCTTCTCACTGCGGTGGCTTCTCTTGTTGCGGAGCACGGGCTCTAGGTGCGCAGGCTTCAGTAGTTGTGGCACACGGGCTCAGGAGTTGTGGCTCGCTGGCTCTATAGAGAGCAGGCTTCAGTAGCTGTGGCACATGGGCTTAGCTGCTCAGTGGCATGTGGGATCTTCCCAGCCCAGGGATCGAACCCATGTCACCTGCATTGGCAGGCGGACTTTTAACCACTGTGCCACCAGGCAAGTCCCAGCATGGAGTCTTAACCACTGGATCGCCAGGCAGGTCCCACAAACTCATTCTTTAATAACAACATACTTGGCTCTTTTCAAAATAAAATGGAATCTGTTACATAAACTTATTATGCTTTTGAGTATTAAAGAAAAAAAAAGAAAGATTTCTCTTTTCCAAATACTTTCCCCTATTCTATCTTTCCCTGCACTTAGAATTCTTCAAGGGCTGAGGCTATGTCATGCTCTTCTGTCAGTTCAGTGGCTCACACAGTGCCTGTAACATAGTAAGCACTCCATATCTGTCAGCTGAGTGACTCACACACAGACCAGCTGGTGAGGAATCACCATTGCTCCATGCCTACTATCTGGCTGATGGTTCATATCATCTCTAAGAATAAGTAAGGTAAAAAATAAAGAGGGCGGGGGAGGCTTGAATTTAAAAGGCTAGTAAACAGAATAAGGGAGTTGGAAAGTAGTCAAAAATTAAAATCTAATTAGATCATTAAACATTTTTCCAGTGGGGAAGAAAATACTTTAAAGAAATACATGCATTTTAAAAACAGGGACTTCCCTGGTGGCACAGTGGTTAAGAATCCGCCTGCCGATCCAGGGGACTCGGGTTTGAGCCCTGGTCCGGGAAGATCCCGCATGCGGAGCAACTAAGCCCATGCGCCACAACTATTGAGCCTGTGTTCTAGAGCCTGCGAGCCACAACTACTGAGCCCACGTGCCACAACAACTGAAGTGCACGTGCCTAGAGCCCGTGCTCCACAACAAGAGGAGCCACCGCAATGAGAAGCCTGCGCACTGCAACGAAAAGTGACCCCCGCTCGTCACAACTAGAGGAAGCCCACGCGCGGCAACAAAGACCCACGCAACCAAAAGCTTATTAATTAATTTAAGGAAAAAACATGAAGGACTTCTCTAGTGGTCCAGTGGTTAAGACTCCACTTTTCCACTGCAGAGGGCACGGGTCTGGGAACTAAGATCCTGCATGCTGAGCAGTCCAGCAAAAAAACAAAACAAAACAAAAAAGATGATTCTGGCTGCAATGCTTAAGGATTGGAGACAGAAAAAGATCAAAGAAGGAAGGTCAAAAGGAAGCTATTATTGTAGAGGAAAGGAATGGAGGCCCGGACTATGGTAACAACAGTAGGAATGGCGAGAAACGGACATGGATTACCTTTTTGCTTCAGGTATCTCTACCATGAAAAATTCTCTTCAGACTGTATGGGGTTAAACGAGCACTGGTATCTTGCACAAAATGGGCATTTAATAAATTTAATCAATGAATTAATGGAAACCAAAGCTCAATATAGATGAGAAGATTCTAAAGAGAGTTCCTAACTGCTCTAAGGAAACCTTCAACAAGGTATATCACTCCCGATGAAATGTGCATGCAGCTGCTAGGGAAAGGGGATCCTGCCAACTATTGATCACTGAGTTAAATGTAACTCTAGACAAGATTTTAGAGTCATTACTGAGAGAAGTCTATGAACACAGAAAAAACAATAACCAGCCTATGCTCCTGGAAATCAGTATAGTTTCATTAAGGATGAGTAATGACAGATTAATGCTCTTTTTTTTTTTGACAGTTATTAAACAGATAGGATTTTTTTTAATGAAGTATATATAAAGTTACCTGGGTTTTAGGAAGGCAATTGTTAAAGTTCCTTATATTTTCCTTGTGAAAACCTAGAACTATGTGAGGTAGATAATGATAAATTAGCTAGATTTCTAATTAGCTGAACAACTTGAATCAAAGAATTAACAGGTTTTTAAAATTCAACATTATGAGGTCTCTAGCAGGGTGAGAGCTCTGCTCCTAGGCCCACCTAGTCAACATTTTAATAATATTTGTATGAAGGCTATGTCAGCATTATCAAAATTATAGTTTATCAAATCTATGGATAAACAAATAAGCTTTTTTATTGAATGACCAAATCAAGACTTTTTCTTTTTTTTAGAGTCAACAAACTGGAACCAATCTGACAAGATAAAATTTAATCGGGATAAATATCAAGTCCTACCAAAAAATATTCTATTAAAGAACTGGGAGAGCATGGACAAAACAACTCAAGAATGTTAGGTGACTACAAAATCAATAATGGGTAATGCACATAGCACTTAAATGCCAGGGACTATTCTAAATGCTTTACATATATGCATTCATTTATTCCTTAGAAGAACCCTATCAGATAGGTACTATGATAAACCCCATTTTACAGATGAGAAAACTGAGGCCCCAAAATGTTTACATAATTTACTCAAGGTCACCCAGCTGATAAACTGTAGAACCAGGATTTAAACCCAGGCAGGCTAGCCCCAGAGTTCGCCTTCTTGACAGGACATTATTGTAAATTAACAGTGCCACGTGATTGCCAAAGAAGCAAGTCTACCCTTAATCTTAAATCAGAGAGGTAACTTACGGTCTTCTCTACTGGTTAATATCTAATTATGGGTACTACACTTTTAAGAAGAATATGGATGAACTGACAAACCCACAAATGAGCCATAAGTAATTTGAGGAGGTGCAAATCATTAGAGGAGGTTAAAGACTGAGAATACTTTGTCTAGAAAAGAAACGAATCATGAGAGTATAGGAAGTATCTTCAAATATTTGAAAACCCACTACAGAGGGGACAGAACTAAAACCAGTGAAGATATAACTTCTAGTTCTGTAAAAGAAATAATTTTATAAAAATGAGAGTTGTCCAAATATCTTTGCCTCAGAAACTATGAATCTTCTCTCTAGAAAAATATACAAATGCACATAAAATTTCCAAGGGTTCACAAATCTACTTTTAATGTATTCATGCCCCATCCTTAGAATTACTTAACCCAGATTAAAACAGAAAAGATTCAAGTATGAAGAGGCAAATATATTTTATAATCTTTAAAACTGATTACAGCTTAAAACTTTATGATCTAAAAAGCACTGAACTTCATGCTTTCTAGTTTCCCCTAAGACACATTAAGATACATGTTACAATAAGAGCTTAAAATATCATGACAGGTTCAGAAAAAAAGTGAAATCAAGTTTGCCAAGCAACAATGTAAACCAACTATAAGTAAGTTCTGACTGTAAGTAATAATGGCTTACTATTTCATCTTTAAAAGAAACATACCTGGGGCTTCCCTGGTGGCGCAGTGGTTAAGAATCCGCCTGCCAATGCAGGGGACACGGGTTCAAGCCCTGGTCCGGGAAGATCCCACATGCCGCGGGGCAACTGGGCCCGTGAGCCACAACTACTGAGCCTGCGAGTCTGGAGCCTGCGCTCCACAACGAGAGGCCGCGACAGTGAGAGGCCCGCGCACCGCGATGAAGAGTGGGCCCTGCTCGCTGCAACTAGCGAAAGCCCTCGCATAGAAACGAAGACCCAACACAGCCAAAAATAAATAAATAAATAAATTAAAAAAAAAAAAAAAGAAACATACCTAAGTTTAAAGATTAAAAAATGAGGTGCTAATATACTACTCAATATCTAATATTTAATGCCCAAATTAGAAAGTTTCCCCCTCTGCCTTTAAGACTTCATCCTAAACTCTCCCTTCTCATCTTTTAGTCCCGATTGGTTGTTAAGGTTGACAAACTAAGAAACAATGTACTAGAAGTCAGAATACTAGGTTCTACTTCACTATTTTTGCCATGAATTTAATTTTGGCTTAGTCTGTTTCCTCACCACATTCTACAAACTTTCATACACCTAAATAGCCTTTAAAAATGGTGAAGTCCATATTAACAAATTGAAGGAGAAAAACCTATGATCATCTCAATCGATGCAGAGAAAACTTTCAACAAAATTCAACACCCATAGGTGAAGTGCAATGTAATATACGACTCGTGCATTATGAACATAAAGTATCAACAGCAAGAAAACAAAGCCAGTCTTTCTACAATGCTAAAAAAAGAAAAGCAAATGTATATTCACATTTCAATTCCTAATTACAAAAAGCAACCTTTGAATCCTTCAGGTTGTTTTAATGTATAATTTCCATCCACAAATGCTTTCCATATTAAGGATAAACACATCTGTGCACCCAATTTCAAGTTGTATTGAGGGGACATAGCTCACAGTTAAGAATTTTGGGTGCAAGGGAAAAACCTGAAGGTGCCAGTCGGAGGACACATTTCCAAGAGTTGGGGGGAAAAGCACATGATCACAAAATGGTAACGTGAAGTATTAAACACTTGAAACTTCTGTTTTCCCTCTTAA
Source organism: Neophocaena asiaeorientalis asiaeorientalis (assembly GCF_003031525.2). Taxonomy (NCBI): domain Eukaryota; kingdom Metazoa; phylum Chordata; class Mammalia; order Artiodactyla; family Phocoenidae; genus Neophocaena; species Neophocaena asiaeorientalis. The sequence goes on from NW_020175528.1 coordinate 2,814,154, forward strand.
ACAACTAGACAGAAAGAGAACTCCAAAATAAGAGTTTAATAAGTCTTGGGCCTTTATTAAATATAAGCACCACATTGCTGAAACTGCAACTGAACTGCCAGAACAGGGCTACAGACACCATGTCTGCCATGAGACTAGACTCTAGTTCCAGGCACAAGATGTTCTAATAAATAACAAATGCATCAAGAGCCAGCACAGAAGTGTGACAGAATCCGGGGTCTAGGCATTTGATTTTTCTCCGGGTGCTACTTGAGAATGGACACTGCCATTAAAGATTTATTACAGTAACAGGATAGTGATAAAGCTTTAGCTAAATTATAGGCCAACCAATGAAATGGAAAAGCAACATGCAATATCAGATCAATTAAATTATTTTCTGTATAATTTTGTACAGAGGTAGGGTCATGATTACACAGTACAGAGGACAGATGAATAACCTCAACTATACCTATTAGGTGAAGATGATTTCAAGCCATTAAGAGAAAAGAAAAGTGGCCCAGAAAAAAATTAGGCTATAGAAATCAAATGAAAAAACACAACACTAAGATTTGGGGGAGAAAGGGGAAGGAAGGGAATGAGCTACTGACTTACCAAAAAGAGAGCAAAGAAGTGGGACAGGGAGTCTGAGCCCTCAGGGCCAGAATGAGGAAAAGTATTCAAAGCCTCAAAGGGAGCTTCAGCAGTGAATACGGAAAGGGATGAGCCTGTTAACTGTTTCAACGGAAAAAGAGAAACAATACGGGGAACTTTTCTAAACCATCATTCACGGGGGTCAATTAAATGCCTAACTCAAGCAGGGCAGGGCAATTAATAGGAGGTGAGCTTTGTTCCAAATGGTGACACCGATTAGTCCATTTCCTCCTGGCAACACCCTCAATAGGTGGATACGATTTTACAGATGAAGAAACTGAGACCACACAACGCCAGGTAACAGAGACTGGTACCAGAGACGGAGCACTCATCCCCTTAGTTGCACTGTCTCCCTGCAAGAGCCTATAAAAATCTTTACCCTTTTCTGTGGAGAGAGACCTTGGCTCTCCGGAATTTCTCAAAAGAGTCTGGGCCCCAAAAGTGACCCTCTACTTGAGAGAAAAGTTCCCTTATAGAGGCTACGAGGCTCTTCCAAGCGCACGAGGCTTTGGAACTCTGAAATACACCTGGTAGAGATGGAAAACCAGACATAGAAGCCATGCTTCTCCCCTGAAGATACCGAGAAAGTAGAAAGCAGCCCTTCCTCTCTTCCACGAGGCGTGACTCAGGGACGGTGCCTCCCCCAATTCGCTCTGTGTGTCTGTGTGTGGCTGGGGGGCGGAGACCGGGGGGGGACC